>NW_020201713.1:24001-34086 GCF_001531365.2 Cynara cardunculus var. scolymus
ATTAAAAGAGCGCCCAAATCATGTTGTTGGTGTGAAATTATAACCCCAAAAGGCTATAGCAACTAGTAAATAATGCCAGTATACATGGCTCACTAGTGTCACTTAAAACAACTAATAATGGTAAGAACTACCAAGTATTGTACCTCAAGGACATATAAAATAAAGGGTTGTGGAAGTCAAACTTAAAAGAGGATTTCARATAGGGAATTCAAATCAATATTTTTTGGAGTGAGTTAACCAACTACTGAGATATAACCATAATTAAAAGAAAGCATGAGTGCAAGATCAAGTTGGAATTTCAGAACCAGAGTATCGTAGATACTTGCTACAACATACTTGAGGTTGTTGTAACAATAKTTCTCTACAAACACTATTGGATTGAATGACCTTCTTTCGAAGTACATATTAGACCTCTTGCTGGCAATACCCAGAATGAGTACAAATCCATGCTTAGTATAAATCTTRTCTTTCTTTCCATATAGTTTTGCAACCTATAAAGATTGCAGTAACTCTTATAGCCTCTATAGCATTATTGGTTAAATTATTTGTGTTGTCTTAGTTGTAAGTTGAAACTCATCTAAGTAAAATAACATGTGTCAATTTGTTAAAGATTACTAGATGAAATATTAAACCCATGAGTGAATAGTGGAGTAGATTACTATGGAAAAAACAATTATCSACAAAAACACAGCTTATTCTTCCAACTTTCACTCACGCCCAAGATAGAGTGTTTAGCCCAACATTACTGAAATGTATGTAAAAGACTTGAAAGTAGATGACATAAAAAGTAACTTGCTGAAAATGTAAATATGCAGAAAATTTAAAATGATGAAAGCTGCAARTGTTGTTGTATCAACTGGTGTAAATATAGAAGACTTRAATGCTTAAATTGTAAGATGATATTAAGTTACTAGATTACAAAGCTTGTAAGAAGGTTTTTCTTTGTCTGCTAAACATTCTAGCATCCTCCCTCGTATATAGCACTAAGGGGGACCAAAAGATAATACTAAAGTACAAGGAGAACATAATATCYAAAAGGTATTAACCCATTACAAATTCAACWACTATCTAGCTAGCTAAGTACATARTTAATTCTTCCATCAACTAAACCAAATCTTCCAAAAGTATGTTGTCTTGAGTAGTGGTGTTCATCGGTTGAAATCCAATGGATTTAGGTGGATTCGTTCCGATCCAATCATYCATTAGATGTTGGATTTTGGACATCCAATTGGATCCAAATCCAATGGATGATTGGATTGGATCGGTTCCATCCATTGGATGTTACTATTGATTATCCATTGGATCGGATTAGATTCGTCCAATCTTTTGATCCAATACTCAACCGGTTAATCCACCATTTCAACCATTATTCATAAATTTTCTTAAGTTATTAAAAAAACAATATCGTATAAATATCAACTAAAAAACAATATCGTAAAATGTTAATAATTATATATAGTTATTAATTGGATATTAGTTGGATAATAATTGGATGGTCATTAGATTGGACCAGTTCGGTTTTATTGGATTTTGGACTGCCATCCAAGAACCGACCGATTCAATTTGGATGTTGAAATTTTTGATCCAATGCGATTCWATAACAATTGGATATCCGATTATTGATSATTCGATTCTAATTGGACGGTTCGGTTTAAATTGGATCGGGTGACTTTCTACACACTCCTAGTCTTGAGTCCCAAAAGAAGYTATTTTCAAAGGCCAGGCGCTAAAAAGGTTTCCACTAACTGATCAARATTAGGAACAACTTCCATTGTTGTGGCATACCTATTGTAGCAACAAATTTGTTAACAAAATATCCACAATAACACATAACATAAACAACTTCTACAACTTAGATCCAAACAACTTTWAACCAAAAAATAAGACTAAAAGGACTATGTGATTGGGAAGAAATAAAATAAAGTAAGATAACCTAACTATGTGCCAAAGTGTATATTTCTATACACATATCACACACCTAGGCTCTGAGGCTAACAAGGCTCAAGGTYTTGTGCTTTTTTAAAGTCGAGGCTCGGTGTATTCACGAGGCTCACTAASGCGTTGCGTCTTGGAGGATGCGCTTTGTGGGCCGAGGCGCGCCAGAGAAAGAGTTATTTTAGATACTTAGTCATCAAACCCTGATATTAGTTAAGTTCTCCCCTCTTCTCATCTCCTAGATTTCTTAACAAAAGATTTATTTAATAGATGACATAAACCAAATCCTAACATTAAAACCCAATCCTTTGAACTTCAAACCTTCTTTTCTATAAATAACCAGACCTTAAAACTTCTCCCTCRTGGCTCACGCTTGAAACATTTCTCTCTTCTGCCTCTAACAAAGTAATGCATGTTGCTGCATTGGAGGCTTTGATGCATATTTGAGTTATGTGGTAATTATGTGTGTGGGTGCATATATGGTATGTATGTATATGTGTATCCTTTTGTTTTTATAAGATGAATCTCGCATTTCCTGAGGCCCCTATCTCAGACCTAGCCCTTGGAACTATTTGCGCCTAAGTGCACCTTGAGCCTTTAACCACTTTTCCCTACTAAAGTTGCACCATAGGTGTGTCTCTAATGTTTCCTCCCACTCAAKTCTCTTGTTCACCTCTAATCTCRACTTTACTACAAACACAATATCGTCAGTGAATAACATTCACCATGGGACAATCCCCTAATCCACCGGGAAATCTCGTCCAAAATCACTTTAAAAAGGAATGAGCTTAGTGTTGATCAGTTGATTTGTGGTGTACACCATTCTCCACTAGGTAATACTTTGTCTCACCAACTGCGGAATACACATGCTCTTTCACTCATATACATCTTGTAATACCTGCCATATTTACATGATACCCTATCTCTTTCAAGCTCCTTCAAATCAAATCTCGTGCACGTTGCCATACATGTGTRGGTCCTTACTATGTTCTCTATACTTCTCCATTAGGCATTTGAGGATGTGAATTGTCTCAATTTTCAACTTCCTCTCACTACAAAATAAATGACTTTTACCCATAAAAATCACCTAGGAAAATTTCGTCATTACCGATGGTCACCTAGAAAATACCTACCTGCGTAATCCGTCATTGATTTGAATTACCCACCAACAATTTACCTACCACATTTTGTGACGGTATTGTAACAAATCACCATTTAGCAACAGATTTACCAGGGAAAGATTCGTAGGTAAAAGGTCTTCCATTTAGTAGTGTCTTCMTGAAACCAAATTGGTTCTCTAGTACCTCCATTTCTTGCCTCAACCTKCCCTTAATCATGCACTCCCATAAATTCATGATGTGGCTAAGTAGTTTTATACCACAATAATTGGCATAACCTTTTGTGTCTCCTTTGTTCTTATACGATGGTACCATCACACGTTAACCCTCCACTATTTAAACTTATTGGTTGTCCTAAGGATGACACTGAAGAACTCCATCAACGACTGCACAGCCGCCTCCCTCGGACAAATTAACACCTCGATAGGTATCTTGTCCGAACTTATGACCTTAACCTTGACCATCTTCTTTAGATACCCTTCCAATTCCCCTATATTAAGGCTTATACAAAAGCAATGATTTCTTGGTGATTGTTGTCCCTCTACTTCATCAACAAAACTCTCTCTTTCCCTTGCCTTGTTAAATAATTACAAAACTAATTACACCAATCTCCCCTTATTATTRTGCTTTATATTTATGAGATCTTAGAATAAGCAACCAAAATGTTCGTTGCACAAAAGATAATAAATCTAACATAACTGTGTGTATATATATAACTGTAAATAACAAATATTTCAACAACCACTAAGCATGTATATGATAAACAATAGAGTATGGACGTCCATCTAGAGGGCTCAACAATCCATTCAAGTAGGTGAACTTGAACCTGGTGAATCTAACCACGCTTCAATTATGAAATGATCATGAAGAAAATGAACCTAATAAATCTGTATCTTTTTATCTGCCAAAAATCTGGAAAAAGAACTTGATATTTATACCTTTCTCCTTTTATCCGAAAGTATACAGGGACATACGCGACTCCATAAGGGAGTTCACTTATCTCTCTATCCTCTTGAAACCTACAAAAACTTCCCAATATTTTACATTTAATATGYATATATAATGCCCGGTCATGCCCAACACTTTCACCAAGCCCATCTATGTGACCTGACCCAATTTTTTAGGAGATGGGAGAAAGAGAATATAAGGCAAACAAGTTTTTGGTATTTGGGCTWTGTGATCCAAACAAGTCTCAGTAATATTTTTCTTAGTAAACCTTTTTTGCAAGCTTGGGGGGGTCTTAACAGGAATTTTCTGTCTGTCTCAAGAGACATGGTAAGATCTCCGTACATTTTATCCCTCCTAGACCCTACCTTCGGGAGGGGTATACTGGGTTTGGTTTGGTTTGGGTCCCTTCTCCTTTGAGCTAGCTTGTGGGAGTGAATTGCACTTGAGCTTCTTTGCCAAAACCGTCGATGCATCCTAAAAAGGGCCATAACTAACCGCAAGGGTGGTGCCTCATTGGTTTAAGCTTAGGCTCCAAAGGTCACCTAGATGCCCTAGGTTCAAATTCAATGAGGAATAAAAATCCCCTTGTGGCCATGGAGGTTCAAATGTGGTGACTCCGGTCTACYCGCAAAGCAGATGGTTGCCCTAGGATTAGTCGACTCGCATAGCGGGTTGTATATCCAAGTTAATAAAAAAAGGGCTACAACTGATAACTTTTATTTTGGTCTGTGAAGGCATATGTCCTAGAAGAACAAGGGAATCTTTTGGAACTAGTGGACCCTAGTCTTGGTCCGAAATACCCAAAAGAAGAGACAATGATGATGCTGAGCTTGGCTCTATTATGCACCAATCCATCTCCCACCCTTAGGCCACCCATGTCATCCGTGGTCAAAATGCTCGAAGGTAAAATCCCTGTTCAGCCATTGGTGGTCAAACGAGATACAGGGAACCTAGATATGAGGTTCAAAGYCTTCGACATGGTAGCGCACGACGGTCAGACACAAGCCTCCACCATCTCGATAGAAAGCCTATGGCCGAGGAGCCTGTCGACGGATTCATCACTTTATAAGGATCACGAAAGTTCAGAAATGAAGCTTCTTACTGATCTTTATGACGTTAGTATTTAAGATGGTAAGGTAAGAGAACGTGGTAACTATTACACTACAAACCCATTATGCCTTTGGTATATGACCCCTTACTTTATGTGACCTCTTATATCTATGATTTATTGAAATCCTTGTGTTTAAGTTATAAATGGGCGATGGGTTTTAGCAAAAGTTTGATCACATTTTATATATATATATATTTTTTTTGTATCCTAAATGTTGTAGTATTTATGTAATGACTAGTTGCAATGAGAATTGCAAATATGAAATTGAGTAAAGCATGTAAAACCAAGTACATTATGGTGAATAAGTTCATTTGACTGCATAATATAATGGTCAATGATATTTAAATATTCTAGATTTAAATATAAATATGTAATTTATTTTGGTTCTAATGGTAAGGTTTTTTTTTTATAAAGATAATAATAAGGTAACAGACTTGTAGGTGGTGCTTTTTTGTGTTGTAATATTTATATCAAAATAATATTACTTGTACTCTTAAATTTTAAGTGGTATATAACAATAGRTTGTACCTGATGYATAATTAGGCYTGTAAATAAATCGAACGTTCARCGAACCGTTYGTGAACCATTCAACAAGAAGTTCGTTTATGTTTGTTTATTTAATAAATGAACGAACATTAACAAGTTTTTTTATTCGTTTAGATTAACGAACGAATATGAACAAAAGTCTTGTTCGTTCACTTACGTGCGTGAATGTTTGTTCACTTACGTTTGTTTACGTTCGTTTATTTACGTTCGATTAATATATAAATATATTTATATAAACTTTTATTTACATATAAGAAAATTTTAAATCTTGAAACTTGGCTCATAAAGAGTTGAAGACATTTTTGGGCTAATCCAACGTGGGTATTTATTTAAACTTACTCCATTACTTTATTTATGTTCGTTTAAAATTGTTCATTTATGTTCATTTAAGTCTATTCATTATGTTCGTTTAGCATCTTAACGAACGAAAACATAAACGAACACAAACACGCCTACTTTCTAAATGAACGAACACGAACATCTAAAATTTTGTTCGTTTAACGTTCGTGTTCATTCGCTTCTTCGGTTAACTTAAGCAAACGAACATGAACAAGACCCCGTTCGTGTTTGTTCGGTTTCTTTTACATGTATAATCAACTGTTTTAAGGCTTAAAACAAAATACTTMGAAAAACTACATGCAACATAGAGAGTATATTGAATAATAGAAGTGAATTCTCGAATCCCATTTGGTGTGGACTCCAAATATTAGACAAATTAAACTCGGTCAGTATATTGAATATTAATTGAGATAAAGTACATTTCGATAATATAAATTTTATAATATCCTAATTATATTTTAGATTTTTTATATTTAAATTGAGATTTTTATCTTGTATTTGATTATGTTTATCTGCAGTTAATTACATGAATTCAGATATGGAGCTTTAATAAGTTGTACTTACGTACAATCTACTTGTAATCTTGAGTTTTAAGTAATATGCATTAATAAAAAGTACTGTATGCATAAAAATGGTTTTTAAAAGTTTTTGTCAAATGTTTTATAATATAGTATAGATATATGTATTTGGCGGACGGTTTGGTCCAAACCGCCCAAAAAAGGTTTCAGACCGCAGACCTGGACTGCCCGGTTTTGGTATTTCTCAAACCAGACCAAACTGTCAGACCGCTCAAACCTCCAAAAACAGTCCGGTTTGACTTGGTTCGGCTGGTTTGAGCGGTCCAACAGATTTTTTAAACACCCCTAATAAGTACCAATTTTATACATATTTTAATGTCAGATTTACCTTGCAAATAATGTTAACCGCTCGCTTAAAATACCCCTATTAGTTGAGGTTATCATTTAATTGTTGCTACCTTTCAAATTTTGAAAACAAGACAGTAATTTCATGCTTCTCGTTGCCAAGAAACAGCAGCTGCAGCCCATTGAAGAAAAAGAAACAACAGCCCAACAGCTGCAAGGCCTAAAGCAAGCAGCCTAGAAACAGCAACTCTACAGCCATCCAACGGCACGAGAAGAAGCAGTGGCAGCAGCCACGTCCTGGAAGACGGTTTTTCAAGCAAAAACAGAGAGACATGAGGAGAGAAACGATTGGGGGGAGAAGCAGAACTAGAGCAAAATTCGATTGAGAGGGAAGCGTTGTTTTATCGAGAGAGAGAGAGAGGACGAGGGAGAGAAGCAGTTTCGAGCAAGGCCAGAAATCGAAGCAGAACTAGAAATCGATCGACTGACAGGGAGAGGACAGACCAGAACCTTACAGATCTTCTCAGAAGGAAGCGCATATAGAGTGGACTTTGTGTCGGTGATTTTGGTGTCATCAATCATTTGATGTAAGTATGATTTACTTGAGATTGATTAGGGTGATATGGGAAACAATATTAGTTAGGAAGTGCGGATTATACACTCACTAATGTTGCATCTATCACTTTTTCAGATTGCCGAAAGACGAGGGGTCAAGGGGGTCGTGCACATGGCGGTGGTCCTTAAGTCAGTTGTAATTGTTTTTTACTTATCCATAAGCAGCTATGGTGGTTGTATATAACTGTTGTACAGTTATATATTAACTGTTTAATATAAATACATAAACGTTGATCTGATAAATATATAAATATACAAATTTGTGTCTTTAATTCGTGTATGTATTTCTAGATTATCCCAATACTAATTTCATGTTAACCTAAGGCATTACTAACAGTGAAATATAATATTTGAAAAATGATTTCCAATACACATCGGATGACTTTTCAAGGCTTTGATCCACCTTAAAGGTGTTGCCGCTTGATAAAGATCTGGAGTAGCGGTGATGAAGAAGAAAGAATTTGGGTTTTGGTTTGTTTTTGTTTGGGTGAAATTATGTCACCTCGACTATCGAAGATATTATCCTCGATAAGACTACCTTCCTCGACTGGTCGACGACATCAATATCCGTGACAAACAAATCATCGACAGTCAAGATCCTGGTTAATTATTCTCGACTAATACTAACGCATGCCTATCTTTGACGACAGTTATCTTTATCATTTATTGCAGGTTTTGAAGATTTATGACCAAGATTCTTCTTATTAATGCATATGTTGTAAATGACGATCAATATTCAGTTACTCCTTCAAGACATGATTGTCATCTTGGTAATCTATATATATATATATATATATTAAAGAAGAAACCACATGCAATGACGTGGCATCTTCTCAAAACAAGAAAATGATTTATCTTTTTTCTCCTTTTCTCAAGCTTCTCCTACCTTAATATTTATTTTTTATGTTTCATATTCACATTTAAGATCATTTAATTAGGTTGTTTCAACCTATTCATTTTCCCTCTAATAAGTACTCTTTTAACTCACATTATTTCTCTCTATTAGGTTATAATTTTTCATCTTCTCTTCATGGTACACCTCTATAATAATCTCTCAATTCTTCATCTCTATTCATGTATAATTTTGTGGTACATCTTTATGATAACTTCTCTATTAATCTCTCAATTCTTCCTCTCTATTCATGTATAATTTTTTGGTACACCTCTATGATAATCTCTCTATTAATCTCTAAATTCTTGCTCTCTATTCAGTTATAAATTTGTGGATGCAATTTGCATTTTTTGTTGATTTGAGGTGTCATTCAATAAGACAAATCATAGTATGAGTTTTTGCTTATGTAAGTATAATATTTCTTTTTTTAGTCAGAGATATTCACATTAAAGTTGGAATTATGTAGGCATATGGAGTTTTTGTGTGTGGATAAAGTGACATGAATACTTGAAGAAATAGTGTAACATTGTTTAAGGAAAAAAAACCTCTCAATTCTTTCTCTCTATTCAGTTTTTGAGGTGATTTGCATTTTTGTTTATTTGAGGCGTCATTCAATAGGAGAAATATGATATGGGTTTTTGTTAATGTAAGTATAGTATTTTCGTCTTTTAATTGGAGATATTCACACTAAAATTGGAATTATACAAACATATGAATCTCTCTATTAATCTCTCAATTATTCCTCTCTATTCAGTTATAATTTTGTGGAGGTGATTTGCATTTTTGTTGATTTGAGGCGTTATTCAATAAGACTAATCATAGTATGAATTTTTGCTTATGTAAGTATAGTATTTCGTCTTTTAGTCGAAGAATTCACACTAAAGTTGGGATTATATAGGCATATGATTTTTTTTGTATGGATAAAGTGGCATATGAATTTTTGATGAAATAAGGTAACATTGTTTAGCATAATAATCTTTTTTAATCTCCCAAATCTTCTTCTTTATTCAGTTTTTGTGGATGTGATTTGTTTTTTTGTTGTTGATTTGAGGCGTCATTCATGAAAAAAAATATGATATGAGTTTTTTTTTATATTTATCGGCCTATTGTGAGTTTTTTTTTTCCTTTTTTAGCATTGATTTGGAAATTATTTTCTAATATTTTAAATTTTTAAAGAAGAAACCAAACATAATGAGGTGTTATCCTCTAAACATTAGAAACTCATTTTTTTCTTAGATTTTTGATTTTTTAAAATATTTGATATATGTAAAAGACTTTTTCATCCCTATATTTAAAATATGAAATTCAATATAATACATATCTTTTATTTTACATAATTTTATTAAAACCTCTATTTTCAGGATTTTTTTTATAGATAAACCAAACTATGAACTGTCTAAAACAAATCTAAAAAGCTTGAACAAGTCAAATGAAAAAATAACAAATCAATCAGACTCTTATATATCTAGAATGGTCATAATACTAGCTATTATTTTCACTTTATGCAATCGCATGTAGGAAAAAAGTGGTTTCAATGAGGTTCTTGAATAATGTTGCAAATGAGTATATCATCAACTAATATAAACAAATTGTAAAAATATTCAACAATTATATCAATGTAAATGACAACACAATTATTGCTTGTGGAATATAAATATTTTATGAGAATATATGTAGAAGATAAATTGATATGTATTATGGTAAAATAATTCTCTTAA
>NW_020201713.1:34228-44634 GCF_001531365.2 Cynara cardunculus var. scolymus
GATTCATATATCAAAATATATATACAAATATAATATACTAAAAGAACAACCAATAATGATAAGTTAGATTAATATATCAAAGATAATATTGATTCTTATTAGTTTAATATATAAATGTGACCATCGACTCATTTAGCTAATTTCAATAAATTTTTAAAAAATTTAATGTTATCGCGCAACGCACGATGTCAAACACTAGTGACAATTGAAGAAAACCGTTACTTAAGCTTAACTACAAATGGGCTCAAGAGCATTCGAAGAGACACGACTACAACGAGAATCACACTAAAAATGAAAAGAACAAACTGAAATTCATCCGAAGAAATATTAATCGTCAAAATCATTTCTTACGTTTATGCACGACACATTGTATTTATCCACGATCTATAATCGTAATCAGTCTTATTAAGGATGACAACTCTGATTGACGTCTATAGTGCATCGATGATATCTACAATTATCCACAATTTTTACCCTCGACGGGGTTTTTCGCATCACCAAAATCTTATCTTGTTTACTTGAAAGCTCAATCTGTAGCTGATTAGCTCCATAATTCAAACGTTAAATTATACCTGTATATTTTTTTACATAAACAATTTTTTAAATGTTTATAGATATGTTATAAAAAGAATAATTAAAAAATCCATCAAATGACTAGCATGTGGGACACTTAGAGGCTGTATTCTTAAATGCTTACTCGGTAAGTGTTTACCTTTAGGAGTCAACATTATAATTTATTTTACTGGGTAAGATTGTAGTAGATCAAAACGTATCAAATGCAACAATTTACCTTGTAAGCGCTTACCCAAGTAAGAGTCGTCACCCTCACTTATCGGGTAAGACTTTCCATTCTTGTCATCGTTCTTACCGGGTATAATTCCTAGTCCTTGTCATGTTCATCCGCTGAGGAAAATTATCCGATAAGTACTTACCGGGTAAGCGTTTAGTAAACGGTCCCTTAATGAAAGAAAATTAACGACTTTAGAATCAAGGACATAATATGTAACAAACTACAGAGTTTTCGTAAATCTCGATACCAGTTTTTTAAACGTTGAAAAAAAAGACATTTTTTCTTTATTTAAAACTTATTCCAAGAGACTTCTTTCAACAGAGCCGACAACTTTGGTCTATAACTTCGGTTTCAACCGTGTAATCCATAGGATGAGGAAATACATGACTCATTGGATTACAAAGTCAAACTTGATAGGTTAGGCTCAAGAAGTCAAAATAAAAAAAAGTCAACTAATTAAATATGTTTTAATTTATATTTTTACCAAAGCAAAAGAGTTTTAATAATAAAAATTAAAGACCCAACAACCATACATGTTACCCTCCTTTTCCTCTTACACTCGTGATAGTTATGGTTGGGTAGCCGTGGGTTTTTGGATCAGTTTATATATACCGATTAATCTCAGTTTACATGTCTACAAGGGTTTTGTTAACGTCTGAACTCGAACCTGGAGTAGATGAGCTTTTTCACTTCACCTCCTGCCACAACCCAATTGGTTTAGTTATGGTTGTTAACGTCACCCATTTCAATCCTTGATCTTAATGTCGTTATTATTATCGTCTTATATATGTTATAGAATATTGTGATTAAAAAGCTCAGTTTGTTACATTATACGTTAATTATAAAATAAAACATAAAAATCTTATTAGTCATTTGTTAATTTAACAAACAAATAGCAGTTCGTAAAGATTAAATTCATAATTATACTTCATATTTTAGTATATATCACCTTATACTTGGGATCACGTGAGACCAGTATGTTTTCGTGAGACTCGTGAGACCACTTTTTATATTTTAAACTTTACAGTAAAACGTTGTGAATGTAACTTTTACAGTGTTTTTGCAATGAAGGTTCGACTTTTCTTTATCTTCACATGTGAAGGTAACTTTCACATTGTACACTCTTTTGCTGTGAAATTTCAAGTGTAAAAAAGTTGTCTTAAATATCTCACGAGAACTGGTGATTTCACGTAAACCCAACTCTAACACCTTATTTATATTTGTGTTTTTAAGTAGCTTTTAAGTTTTCATAGTCAATACCATTTGAATAGAATAAATGTCGGTATGCATTAAATGTTTTAATTTTATGATAATATTAACAAAGCCGGTTGCACACAATAATTGAGTGCTTGCATTTTTAATCCATACAAGAAACAAACAAAAAGAACATATATTCTATTAACTTACTTTTTAAAAGAAGTTTTATCTAAAAGAGAAAAATTGTTCCAACTATAAGAATATACATATATATATATATAGGAGCGATCAAATGCAAACCACCTAATTTGTACAAACCGTATAAACCACCATCATCCGTCGATTTCATTGTTTAAGCTTATGAAAAAAATTCATGAAATTGTTTAAGCTTGTGAAATTGTTTCATATAATACTTTTTTTGATGAAGTTGTTTCATATATGATTATGAAATTGTTCATACAATACTTAATAAAATTTTAATGAAACTGTTTCATGTATTTCTTTAAAATTAATATAATAAAGATGATAATATCCATGATTAACACCATCCACAATAATAATGATTAATCAATCTCTCATAATTACAAAAAAAATGAACAAAATGAAAAATTATGATTGGTTGAATGAGGTTTGCACGGTTTGTACAAATTGAGTGGTTTGCATTTGATCGTTCCTATATATATATGTGTGTGTGGGGGGGGGGGGTTTACATTGGTAGATTTGAAATTCCGACATACCCTTTTCAATAGAGATTAGATGAGCGGAGATTGTCTCAGAGTGTCGACGGGGGCAAGAAAAATACACATAATGCTCTAAAGTGTCGAACACCTAAAGCATTCGTTGGCTCTTATACCATATGAAAATATGTTGAACCCATTAGATTCTTTTTCAAAAGAACCGTTAAGAAAGAAGGTTACAACACAATATATAGAATATTGTTCTCCAGGTTTTTAGTTAAGGTGACTTACAATTTATCACTACATGAGTTAGAACCGTACAACTATATCACCCATCTTAAAATCATCTCATTTTTAAATTACTAGAAGGGCACTTGTACCATGCAGCGATATACATCTCGAATTTAATAGTTTCTTATTCTTTTATGTTTCAGATGATGTTATAATACGGTTTTATGTGGTTTTGAGAAAATAATAATGTTTTTGTTTTTGAATAAAATATAAATATGAAAATATCATAAAAAATTAAAAAAAAAATACATATATTAATATTAGTACGAAACTAACTACTTAAAATTTCTCTTTTTTTTGTCTATTTCTTTAGTTCATTTTTTTTGTTTAATAATATGATTTTTTATAGAGATAATAATCAAGTCTTTTGTTAGAACTTAATGATTATCCTAATTATATTTTAATTTTTAATATTTAAAATGAGATACCTATCAAGTATTTGATTATCTTTATCTGTAGTTAGTTACACGATCAAACATATATATAGGGTTTTCATAAGTTGTATATACGCACAATTTACTTGTAATCTTAATTTTAAGTAATACGCATCAATAAACAGTACTTCATGCATAAAAAAATGGTTTTTAAGAGTTTTTATCAAATACTTTATAATATAGTATAGATAAGATGATTATTTAAAAAAATCTTTCTAATTCTATGATTTTATTGAGTCTTGAATGAAATCAAATGAATGTAACAAAATAAATATGAAATTTAGATTTTTTTATTCATATTTCTTCATTAATAAACTGGTTTGACTTTAATACCCAAGGTTCCGATTTCTGGTCAACCAATTGTCTATGACGTCCCATTTCACAATCACATGTTCTTTAATTCGGTAACGTCACTGTAATGAAAACACAAATATTTTACCCGTTAAGGGTTTATCCGTGGTCAAAATGCTCGAATCTGTTCAGCCATTGGTGGTCAAACGAGTTACAGGGAACCTAGATATGAGGTTCAAAGCCTTCGACATGGTAGCGCACGATAATCAGACACAAGTCTCCACCATCTCGATAGAAAGCCTATGGCCGAGGAGCATGTCGACGGATTCATCACTTTATAAGGATTATGAAAGTTCAGAAATGAAGCTTCTTACAGATCTTTATGACGTTAGTATTTAAGATGGTAAGGTAAGAGAAGGTGGTGACTTTATTTCACTCTTATATCTATGATTTATTGAAATCCTTGTGTTTAAGTTATAATTGGACGATGGGTTTCAGCAAAAGTTTGATCACATTTTATATTTTTTTGTATCCTAAATGTTGTAGTATTTCTGTAATGACTAGTTGCAATGAGAATTGCAAATAGCAAATTGAGTATAGCATGTAAAATCAAGTACATTATGGTGAATAAATTCATTTGACAGCATAATATAATGGTCAATGACAGTGTAAGTTTATTTTTGAATAAAATAGAAATTATAAATTTAATACATTTTATTAATTTGAAGACCCGATACAAAAAACTCGGAAAAGAATGATATTATTGTCAAATTAAAGATTAAATTTTTGTAATGTATTACTTGTTTAATTCAAAAAATTTATGGATATTTAAATATTCCAGATTTAAATATAAATATGTAATTTATTTTGGTTCTAATGGTAAGGTTTTTTTTAAAAAAGATAATGATTAAGGTAACAGACTTGTAGGTGGTGCTTTTTTGTGTTGTAATATTTATAGTACTCTTAAATTTTAAGTGATATATAACAATGGGTTGTATCTGATGTAATAATTAGGTTTGTATACGAGTTGAACGTTTAGTGAACCGTTCGTGAACCATTCAGCAAGAAGTTCGTTTATGTTTGTTTATTTAATAAATGAACGAACATTAACAAGTTTTTATTCGTTTAGACTAACGAACGAACATGAACAAAAGTCTTGTTCGTTCACTTACGTTCGTGAATGTTTGTTTACTTATGTTCGTTTACGTTCGTTTAATATATAAATATATTTATATAAACATTTATTTACATATAAGAAAATTTTAAATCTTGAAACTTGGCCCATAAAGAGTTAAAAACATTTTTTGGCTAATCCAAAGCGAGCCTTTATTTAAACTTACTCCATTACTTTATTTATGTTCGTTTAAAATTGTTTGTTTAAGTCTGTTCGTTTAACATCTTAACGAACGAACATGAACGAAAACGAACACGCCTACTTTCTAAATGAACAAACACGAACACCTAAAATTTTGTTCGTTTAATGTTCGTGTTCGTTCATTTAGAAAGTAGGTGTGTTCGTTTTCGTGCGTGTTCGTTGTTAAACGAACATAAATGAACAGACTTAAACAAACAATTTTAAACGAACATAAATAAAGTATTTTGTTCGTTTAATGTTCGTGTTCATTCGTTTCTTCGGTTAACTTAAGCGAACGAACATGAACAAGACTTCGTTCTTGTTCGTTCTATTCGTTTACAGGCCTATATATAATGATTTGTTTTAAGGCTTAAAACAAAATACTTAGAAAAACTACAGGCAACATAGAGAGTATATTGAATAATAGAAGTGAATTCTCGAATCCCATTTGGAGTGGACTCCAAATATTAAACAAATTAAACTCGGTCAGTATATTGAATATTAATTGAGAATTGAGATAAAGTACATTTCGACCAAAATTAATAATATTTTGATACGAAACGTCAAAATAAAATAAATTCATGTTTTAACAAATTAACTTTTAAAACTATTATTTTTAGACTATTGAAATAAACTTTAGACTAAGGGGGTGTTTGAGATTGTTTATAAAAATAACTTATTCCGGTGTGGCATCGGTAATAAGCACTTCTGAGTGTTTGGATAAACAACTTATACCGACGTCAAATCGGTAATAAGATGTTTTTGAATAAGTTAAACTCTTCTGACCTATAATAAGTTGATACTTATTTTTATAGAAAAGTATAAGTTATTTGAAATAAGCAAATCCCAAACACCCCCTAAAATATAAATTTTGCCCTAATCATCACTATAAACATAAGTTTTGTTGTCCTGTTGTTTTGTTACGAATTGATACCCTTATGTAAAAGCATTTTAGCCATTTTTTTAATAATATTTTAGTATGCGTGTTTTGATGCAGTTTGTTCAAGTGTGTAAMAAAGCTAATAACTAGAAAAATAAAACCAAACCAAAAATCTTCCCACCTCTACAACGTACCCTCGAACTTCATGTAGCCACCACAACTGACACCAACACAAGTCTCTCTCCATGTTTCACCTATGGGTACCTATAAGTGAAATGCCTTATAGCTTAAGGTAACAATCTGATCCAATGACCTTTAAATCAACTTAAAACTACTGTCAAAGTTATTAGCAGTTCATCTCGGTAAAAGGGTACTGTGACGTTAGAAAAGGGAGGTTGTGAGGTGGTACTGGTGGCGGGTGCCATCAGTGGGCATAGGGAGGTTTTAAGGTTGTGTTGCAAGTGTAACTAATCTACATTAACAATTCTTTGAAATCTACKAGTCACACCAAAAT
The DNA here is from genome assembly GCF_001531365.2 of Cynara cardunculus var. scolymus. NCBI lineage: Eukaryota > Viridiplantae > Streptophyta > Magnoliopsida > Asterales > Asteraceae > Cynara > Cynara cardunculus. The sequence continues at coordinate 40,657 of NW_020201713.1, forward strand.
TCATGTACTATCATATCATAATTACCATTTCATACATAATATGTCACATAGATAATGAGTCTCCATAAACGCATTGAATGGTACTTATTTACATTAATAATTACACASTGTATTCAAACACGAATATAATTAATTAGTATAGCACTTCAAAGCCTAAAGCAACAGACTAGCCCGACTCTAGACTTATAAGAAGCTTGTAACTCCCATTTTCTATCCATGTAAGAGGAGTTGTTACAAACTCCCCACTTAAACTCCTGACGTCCTCATCAGGTTTGCCCATAATCTTCCTCTGTAACACCCCTGAATCACATTTGCATGTAACTAAGTATTTCATATATCAAGAAATTCAAATTTACATATTCGATCCTAAATATACAAAAGCTACATTATAAAAAGTAGCTAACAAGTTTTTGTTCCACATCCCTGTACATAACTTGTATATACAACAAGTATATCAAAAAGACCACAGATAAACATACTTTCCTCCACATCCCATTAAAGCATATATGATCTCTCACAATTTCCCCWTTCCCTTATCCTTTGATTGAACCAAACCTGTAATACACATATTTGAAATACGAAATGAGGGTTAGACCTTGAGGTCTAGTGAGAAATCCTTTTGATGCAATTATAGGATGAAAATCACCAAATCAAATTTGTAAATCCATATTTGTAATCGTAACTCTTAGGACCAAACTTGTCATATGTATCATAAAAGTTTTATTAAAGCAATTTGGGCCAAATATGAAAATCTGGAAATCCAGAATTTAGAGTTCAAGTACAARAAGAAATTGTCCAAGTCTAACTYTAAAGACTTCTTTTGAGAAGTCTGAAGAACCAAAATTCAGAGTTCGGGTAGAAGTTAAATATGCCAAGTACTAACTCTAAAGAATAGACTTCAAAGATCTAGAAGACCYGACATCAGATTTACATAAGCGACTAAGTGATAAAGTTTGAAGAGAGACACAAGTCTTATCTTCAGAGATTTGAAAAAGAAGATTTCAGACTTATCTTTGGAGATCTGAGAAACAAGTCTGAAATCATTTTTCAGATTTATACTTYCGAGTTATACTTCAGAGTTATAAATCTGAATAGTCATTCTTCAAAGTTATACTTCAGAGTTAAAACTTGCATCATACAAAGCAAGACCAACCAGAGCTCCTCCGGTCCTACCAATCAAAGCAAGGCCAACCAAAAACAAGGCCAATTAGAAGCAAGGGCCAACCAGAGTTCCTCTAGTCTTACCAACCAGAACCTCTGGTTCGTYTATCCAGAGCCTCTAGGTCAAGAAWTGTTAAATACTTAAAGAATTTAACTTCCAATTACAACTAGAGACCCTCTGGTTAAACATGAAGATCAACTAGATCCCCCTCTCGTTCCTTTATCATGGATTGGAATATTTTTTTCAAGGTTCAAATGAACAACCAGAAATAAAGTCATCCAGAGGCYAAGCCAACCAAAGCTCCTCTAGTTATAAAAAAATGCATTTCATCACATCAATAGGATGTGATAACCCAAGTCCTTGCATCACACATATGCGATAACTCAGAATCATCGCATCATAGTAATGTCATGCTCATCCTCATGACAATTTACTTGCAATAAATTTTGGCAGTTTTCCTATATATAGGCTGCCCACTATTGTGTGTTTTACTGTTTATTAGGTTGAAGCTTTAGCTTTAAAGATGATACACATTTTCATGCCATGGAATTGACATGTTAAGTCTTCTTTTGGCAGCTCTTTTTTAGTGCTGCCATCTTTGCATTATTTGTTGGTGATTTTAATGGATCATTGGGTCATTTTGTGTGATTGGATTTATAAGGGAATGACGGGGTTGTTAGTTTAGCTATAACATGGCTTAGGTACCGAATGCACACTTGTAATTTAGCTAGGGGGTTGGGCCCCTTTGCGAGGTCCAAGGAGCAGTGCCCCCTAGTGGTAGCCCTACTGATTAAGATAGCATACACTAAATTTTATTAGTGGTTTTATCGGTGTTTGTAAATACCGATGAAAGTGCCATCACGTCGATGAGTTTACCTCTGAYGGGTTTATATTTCATGAGTATACCTCTGAGGGTTTAACTCTAACGGGTATCAGCTGATGGGTTGCTAATAGTTTACTATCTGATGAGTWATATATCCCTTGATGTGCAGCAGCCAACGGATTTTTTACCAGTAATTTGCTAATAGTAATTGATAACTGAATAATTAGTTGTTAACTGATAAATTGCTCAAATTTGATGATAAGAAAAACAATTGACATCATAAAATGATTTAAAACGACATATTGAAAAATTACTTAATTGGAAAAAAATGGATATGTTTGAAGAGAAAAACCTTTGGAGTTTATTAAAACTAGCTTATAATTTACAGTTTATAAACAAGATTTTTTTTAATAAATTTAAAAAATAAACTATTTATGGCTATAAAATATAGTTTAAATATTTAAAAACCGAAAAGAAAGAGAAACATAAACAAATCATGATTTAGAACTCCAGGGCATGATTCAAAATGGATATATCATTATGAGGTGTTTTTGATTTACGTAATGGCGTAGCTAGTAGGGGGCTAGGGTTGTTTATTTACCTCTTAATAATTTCATTAAGAGACAACATCTGAATCGGTAAGAGATGAATTTTGTTTGCCAAAAAACTGGTATGCTTCTTATGGTTTTAAAACCTTCTAAATGATTTTGCATTTTAGAACCATTAATGGCCCTAATTTTATTCTAAACAATTATCAAACAATCATATTTCATTTTACTATATATCGTAAGAGCCTCTTAATCATTCTGACATCTTAATCATACTACATCAAACCATTGAACAACTGCCAAACAGCCACTTAATAACTTTTATTTGAATATAATACAAGAACATTTATTAGTTAGAGATGGTTTTCTACGATTTAAAAGCATTTAAAGTAAAAAAAAAAAAANAGTTATAAAAAAATGCATTTCATCACATCAATAGGATGTGATAACCCAAGTCCTTGCATCACACATATGCGATAACTCAGAATCATCGCATCATAAGGATGCGATAACAAAACCCCATAATAAAAAAGGTCATCATTTCCATAAATAGATATGACACCCTTATTACAAATTTACCCCGCTCCTGATTATATCACCCTTATTACAAATTTACCCAACTCTTGATTATGTCAACCTTGATTTCGATACATGATATAATCATGACAAAAACCACCATTTTGCCAATAATGACATCAAAACAGTTTCATAATAGTAACTCATATAAAGAACCATACAGTTTTATACCCAGTCTCACCATCATGCTCAAAATAGCATCCACAAACAGCTTTATCATCATCTCCATGCAAGAACAATATGGTTCAATTTTCAAATACCAAACAAGAAAAATTGATAATTTAATTTTAACTCACCTTATTTTCACGTAGATGAAGATGAATTAACATAGGAACAAAATTTCAAATAGAAATCACATAATCAACTTTTATTTCTCTCCTTATAGGTCTGTTTGTTTTTCCTAGAGAACACACACAGAAAAGCTTTATTTCCCTTCTTATTTACTTTTTTCACATCCCAATAAAAATAGACAATTATCTCATAAACTATTTTAAAATAATGAGGCAGTGGAAATTAAAATAAGAGTTCAGAAAGTTCCAAACACTTTGAATTTTTCTTCGGATACTCTCCAACGAAAATTGCAAAGATTGGACTTGGCGTATTTCAACTGTAAATATTATCATGCTTATGTATATTTTAAATAACCAAATTTTGAAGATCAAAAAAAGATTATCATCAATGATCTAAGCAAAGTAGCAAAACTTCAAGAAAATTTTCAAATATTGATTATTCTCTTTCGTTGTAACTAATAACATCGCCAAACTGTCATTCTCCAAATGAATATATTATTAAGATGGGTTTTGATCTACGCAATGGCATAACTAGTAGGGTGCTAGGGATGTTTGTTTACCTTTTAATAGTTCATTTAA
>NW_020201713.1:46444-52027 GCF_001531365.2 Cynara cardunculus var. scolymus
AATTATTAATGTAAATTCAATATAACTATAGAATTGTTCATGTAAATCCCATATGTATAGATAAAACTATATACAGAAGCACGGATCCTCAATTCCTAATGAAATGGATGTTCTCAAAAACCCAAAGTCATTACTTCCTCCACGATATGCGATGTATATTCAATTCCATGGTAACTCAAAACACCAATGATCTTTGTCTTAACAGTTAATAAGAATAGTAGCAACTGACTTACAAGTTCTTCATACTACGCATCTGTCCTATGTAGTCTGGTATTGGGCCAGTAAGCAAACAATTTCTCAAGGTCCTACAGCAAAATTATTTAGAACACACATACAAGGTCACCTTTATGTACAAATTTAACTTACTACTTTTGATTCTTTTTGTCATGCAATTGTGTAATAAACTCACAATCTCTGCATTCTTGTCATATCTTGCAGATTAGGAAATCTCATGCTCGACGATCCAGCTAAATCAGATATCCTCCTGAGAACCATAATGCATGTATATAAAATAATTTCAGGGATCAAAGCTAATATTACCACCCATTTTATTGGCCAAAAACTCAAAAAAAATTATTGGAGACTTGATAATGTGCGCACATTTGGGTCAAGTTTGTCAACAGAGATATTGTAGAAGGAATCGGTCCCTCCATTGATGTTCCTTGCAAATAACTACACAATAAATTATATGATCAAAATTTTAGAAGTTAAACCATCAACAAAGACAGTAAAAAACAAAAAAACTCACAGTGCATTGATTATTGTCCAGTTTCCAATAAAATCAGGTATTCTCCCAGATAATGTATTCCCATCCATCCTACTGCAAGAAGTGTATAGAAAATTCAAGAATTTGATAAAATATTGGATGAATTGCTACTTTACTTGTTAGGTCAAAAAAATAAAGCAAAGATCTTTATGACTTACAAATCTTCTATATTGATCAGATTGCCAAAATAGAGATTACAAATTTGAATAAAATAGAGATTACAAATTTAATGCATCTTACAGATATTTAAATATTCTAGATTTAAATATAAATATGTAATTTATTTTGGTTCTAATGGTAAGGTTTTTTTTATAAAGATAATAATAAGGTAACAGACTTGTAGGTGGTGCTTTTTTGTGTTGTAATATTTATATCAAAATAATATTACTTGTACTCTTAAATTTTAAGTGGTATATAACAATAGGTTGTACCTGATGCATAATTAGGCCTGTAAATAAATCGAACGTTCAGCGAACCGCTCGTGAACCATTCAACAAGAAGTTCGTTTGTGTTTGTTTATTTAAAAAATGAACGAACATTAACAAGTTTTTTTATTCGTTTAGATTAACGAGCGAATATGAACAAAAGTCTTGTTCGTTCACTTACGTGCGTGAATGTTTGTTCACTTATGTTYGTTTACGTTCGTTTATTTACGTTCGATTAATATATAAATATATTTATATAAACTTTTATTTACATATAAGAAAATTTTAAATCTTGAAACTTGGCTCATAAAGAGTTGAAGACATTTTTGGGCTAATCCAACGTGGGTATTTATTTAAACTTACTCCATTACTTTATTTATGTTCGTTTAAAATTGTTCATTTATGTTCATTTAAGTCTATTCATTATGTTCRTTTAGCATCTTAACGAACGAAAACATAAACGAACACAAACACGCCTACTTTCTAAATGAACGAACACGAACATCTAAAATTTTGTTCGTTTAACGTTCGTGTTCATTCGTTTCTTCGGTTAACTTAAGCAAACGAACATGAACAAGACCCCGTTCGTGTTTGTTCGGTTTCTTTTACATGTATAATCAACTGTTTTAAGGCTTAAAACAAAATACTTAGAAAAACTACATGCAACATAGAGAGTATATTGAATAATAGAAGTGAATTCTCAAATCCCATTTGGTGTGGACTCCAAATATTAAACAAAATAAAATCGGTTAAAATAAAATAATATTAATAATATTTTGATGCAATTGATGTACGGAACATCAAAATAAAATAAATTCATGTTTTAACAAATTAACTTTTAAAACTATTATTTTTTGACTATGGAAATAAACTTTAGACTAAAATATAAATTTTGCCCTAATCATCACTATATACATAAGTTTTGTTATTTTGTTACGGATTGATACCCTTATGTAAAGGCATTTTAGTCATTCTTTTAATAATATTTTAGTATGAGTGTTTTAATGGTAATGTATTTAATACTTATTACTTGTAATTCGTTTTTCATTAAAAAAAAAACTCTTATCAACCCCTTATGTTTGATTCGTTAAGGGGCAAGATCATTCAGATTGTTTATTTCTTTCAATTTTTCAGGCACTTATGTGTTATTTTCCTCTTATACGATGAGAGGTAAAACAACCTTTTTTATTTGCCTCTTATTGTTCTTTAAATCTTCAACAACGGCGTTTCTCAATCGATTAGCCTTAATGGATCATTTCTCTCCATGGATCCTTATCAAATCAATCATCACCTCTCTCAGTTAATCTATTTTAATAGAATGTAAATGTATTAAACACCGTTAATGACTTATTTTTGTTTAAATGAATGTTAACTATATAATTTAGATGTAAATTTCATAATGATGATGAATAAATATGTGAAATTGTATAAATATATCTATAAATTCTACACTATAATTTTTAATAGGTAATAGACAATTTAAACAAATTCAGACGTTTATCAATTTAATAAACAGTCTTATTGATTCAGATTTAAGACTTCAGCACCACCTCCTGTAAATCAGAAATGAAATAAGACTTCATACTTCAACAACTTTTAGAAAACAAACGTCACCTCAATGATAACAAATATGTCCATTTTAAAAAAAAAAAGTAAACATGATATTGAAACTGATCAAGATAGACGTTGACGTGCAACTAAACATTCATTGTGAATAAAAGAAAATACGTGGTTTTCTTCAAAAAAAAAATGAATGCTTTTAAAACAATATAATGGGACCAACTTATTTTCCTCAACCTCTTATATTCTTCCTTTTATTATTTAAATAAAATAGTAGATAAATAAATCATTGATATAAAATAAATTGATAACTGAAAAATTAATTAATGACAAGTAATTAGTTGTTAGCTGATAAATTGCTCAAATTTGATGATAAGAAAAACAATTGACATCATAAAATGATTTAAAACGACATATTGAAAAATTACTTAATTGGAAAAAATGGGCATATTTGAAGAAAAAAAAACCTTTGGAGCTTATTAAAACTAGCTTATAATTTACAGTTTACAAACAAGATTGTTTTTCAATAAATTTAAAAAATAAACTATTTATTGCTATGAAACATAGTTTAAATATTTAAAAACCGAAATTCTATTTGTAATATTAAAAGAGGTGTAAACAGTAATTCTATTTTAAATTAAAAAATATATAAATAAAAAGAAATGATAGATGGATTGATGTTGCCATTGATGATTGATGTTGTCTCTAATTAAAATTGGCGACTACCGACACACAGTACATGTKTAACTTACATGCTAGTTGTATTAAAGGGTTGTAAAATTTTAGAGTAATCCATAAACTACAAATTTGATACCTATAACTTAACAAAATTATAATATTTCCATCGTGGTTTGGTCAATTGACCGGATTCGACTCCTTTCAATTCACATTTTATTACTGATGAATATCGTGATAGATATTCATGATGAATTTTTTTTATAACGAGGATACGTGGCATTCATGATATCATGAATAATGAATAATAATGATATTCATGATTATTTATCAGGAATAATACATGAAATAATTGGTTTACACGTTCTTAAAATATTTATGGTTTACATTTGAAGTTTCATCATGTTTATGTACATTGGAACAGATTCAAATAAGAAGTCTAAATATCATAAAATGGTAARAATGAAATGTTCACATGTGAACCCATTGAGAAAAAGCCGAAAAATATTTTTAAAGATGTATATGTAAACATACATTAGAAATTATTCATAAGGGTTCACATGCATTTTCAAATGGTTTTTTTCAATGATTCACATATAAATCTTCTTATAAGCTTTCCTTCTTATCTTCCCAAGATATTTATTCTTCTTATTTTAATATTTCAATATATATATATATATATATAAGATTTAAATGAAAATACCTTCATTTTACCAAAACACGAAAACACCCTTATCATATGTGAGATGGTGATTCACAAAATAACATTATCAAAGTCTTCTTCTTCTTGCTGCATTTATTTTTCGACTGACACTTATTTTCAAATCATTCACCCACTATATTTATTGTTGGCATGCTTTAGTTTCGTGTTTGGAATTTTATGTCTTGTGTTGCTCCCCTTCGATTTTGCATCCATTAATACAACTTATCTTCCCTCTAATGAAGGTTTAGTAGATATTAAAACTGGCTTATAATTTACGGTTTACAAACAATATTTTCTTTTTTTCAATAAATTTAAAAAATAAACTATTTATGGCTACAAAACATAGTTTAAATATTTAAAAAACCGAAAAGGAAGAGGAACAGAAACAAATCATGATTTAGAACTCCAGACCATGATTCAAAATGAATATATTATTAAGATGGGTTTTGATCTACGCAATGGCATAACTAGTAGGGTGCTAGGGATGTTTGTTTAYCTTTTAATAGTTCATTTAAAAGACAGCATCTGAATTGTTAAGAGCTGAATCTTCATTCAYGTATGCCTCTTATTGATTCTAAAATCCTCTGAATGATTTTRTATCTTGCGTCTCCCTGAACCATTCATCGCCCTAATTTCATTCTAAACAATCATATTTCATTTTACTRTATATCATAAGAACATTTTAATCATTATGACCACTTAATAATACTGCATCAAATCATTCAACAATGTCAAACAACCCCTTAGTAACTTATATTTGAATATARTACAAGAACATTTATTAGTTAAGATGATTTTCTATGGTTTAAAAGCATTTAAGGTAAAATCTCACTCTCTAAACCTCTAGTGGCATTTCTTGTTATTTCATAGTTATTTTTTTAGTGTTAAAATTTTATACAACTTATAAATATGTATGTTTTAATATTTACCATTTACATCATCAATAATATTTTTATATTGTTTTCAATTTATAAATTTTAATTAAAACATTATTGCATCAAGATAAACTAAATTAATGTTGATATTATTGTTCAAAGTCCAAAAATATATAAATCAAACTTTTATAATATATCTTTTATATAAATTATAATTTCATAATATTATATTTGGGACCACATTTTTTTTCCTCAAGTAATGAAAATGATAATGAATAATTATGTAAAATTCTATAAATTAAATATAAAGTCAATACTATAATTTTTAATGGGTAAAATAGATAATTTGAACAAATTCAGACATTTATCAGTTACAAAAACAAATAGTTTTATTGATTCAGATTTCAGACTTCAGCACCGCCTCTTGTAAATCAGAAGTGAAATAAAACTTCATATTTCAGCACCTCGTAGAAAACAAACGTCACCTCAATGATAACAAAATATGTCCATTTCTAAAAAAAGTAAACATGATAGATAATATACTGAAACTGTTCAAGATAATATATTGAAGAGCGAAGA
>NW_020201714.1:0-29107 GCF_001531365.2 Cynara cardunculus var. scolymus
GCTAAAGTCCTTCCCAAGAAAAAGTCCAAGAAAACGGTGAGTGTTGTCCAAGCCCAAGCTAAACTTCTTTCTATGGCAGAAGCTGATCGCAAGAAGAAGTTGAAGCTTATGGACAAGGATAAACAATGGAGCGAAGCGAAGCTGAAAAAGAGACTCAGTCCCCGCCCAATCATTAGCGTCAGCATCAGCGGACGATCCAAAAACGGTGGAACTCTTGTCTCAATGCTCATCACCAGGGACAATCTTGATGCCGTTACCGAGTATCCTTCTTACCTAGGCCGCTATGGATACAGCGAATGGATGGAGATCATACAAGCCATTCAACAATCCAAGTCGAGACACAACACAATTATCGAGGACAACATCAACGAGCTCATCAAAAGGATGTCCAGGTATGTCAAGGTCCCTGACCGGCCAACTYTGAAGAAAGGTGGGAAGAAGAAAATAAAGCTCTTTGATCCTAATGAAGGACCATCCCTAAGGAACAAACATGAAACAAAGTTCTTCTTAGATGAAGTCATGAAGGGTCATATGAGTATTGACATTTCTATGTTGAATCTTGACTTGCCAGATAAGGGTCCCTATACAACTAACTCTGTGCATTTTAAACCTGAGTTAGGAGTTATATTCATTGACTATGAAGGTGAAGTCAGATTTCAGAGAATGTCAGAGCTACGTCTATGTCCAATGGATCACTTGATGTATCTTTTACTCTGGATAGATGATAGCATGCCTGAAAGAGTCGTCGATCTGAAGATACGAAGGGAACTCCTACGTTGAAGAAACCTTGGTGAAGATGTACCTGATTACATAGATCTAAGTGCTCTAGAATAAGATTCTCTTTGTAATAACAATCCACTCTTCCTTGTAACTTCATGTACTATATCTCCTTTCAGTGATTATTCTTAAAATATGTAAGATCTGGACATGTACTGTAATACTTGTATTCCATTGTTTAATAAAATGAGTATTCAATGTACTTCACTGAAAAAGATCCCTGAAAAAAGTAATAGGGACACAAGTCTATGAGTTCCAATGTTACTTTCATCATTCACTGACAATCTATAAGTCAGTGAATAAGCTTTCAGTTTCAGTTTCCGTACTTGTAATTTTCTTAGATATAACTTAAAAAAACTTCTCAAGCTGAAACTGACCGAACTGAAAAAGATTCCAAAATAGTAAAAAGGGACATGTACTTTATATGTAACTTTTCCTTACTATTATTTGATAAGATAACTTTCTTTATGTTATCTTGTTATCATCAAATAGGGGGAGATTGTTGATCCTCTCTCTCAGTGATTTGATGATAATCCATTTTATTTATCGATGTAATTTTGATTCTGTATTTTCAGTTCCAGCGATCATACACTGAGTATGTTCAGTGATCGCTGAGAAGCTTGTTTTATAAATCTCAGAGACAAACAATACTTCAAGAAGACAACACTCACACCAAAGTACCTTCAACAAATGTCGAAGACTGAAACTGAAGATTAGAGACTGGCGAGTACGTGATCTGAAGCGGTATTCAGTGCTTATGAGCCTATCTACAAATGTGTGAAGACTGCTCTAGCTTCAGTAAATGATGATGAGACCTCCAGGTTATTCCAGCATTCAGCGATCAAAGGAAGCTTGCTTAGCACGATTGTTGTTGTCTTGTCCTTTTGCACACAAAGGACAAACCCATACCATTACTAAAGTTAGTACGGTACGGAGCCGATTAGTCGACTCTTTGTCCACCAACTTTAGGCAAGGATGTCTGCTCAAGAATAGTGCTTTTGTACTATTCACTGTAGCAAAGGACAAGCCTTCCTCTTAAGGCTTGACACGCACTCTAAACCCTTCCTTACTGCATTAAATGAACATTTAATGCACTGGGTATAAATAGAAGTGCTTCTTCTTCATACAGAGTGCGCGCATCACTCTCTTACCATATTCTTACTTCAAGTTTCTTCTAGCTTAAGTAAAAAATATTTCTTTTAGCATTCTCTTTTCTTSTATTTGCTAAACCTCTGTGTGTGACCAAAGGTTGTTTAGATAGGTTTCCTATACCTTATCTTTCCGCAAACAATCTTGTAAAATCTGTATTGACCTTTTCTATCAATATATATTTTAAATTTGAAAACTTTGTGTTTGTATTCATCCCCCCTCCTTCTACAAACTGTTTCTTATCTTGTAGACCCTTTTGGGACCAACACTAATTTTATACTTTCCTTTTAGGGAAAGTCAGCTAACTCACATAGCCACGTGCATGCATACATACACCATGTATATATATATATATATATATATATATTTATATAAATATATATATATACACACTCATCTCAAGCACATATACTATGTATATATATATATACTTCCACATATGTGCATACACATAATCACATTATGTACATAATTTTCACATACCAGCATGATCAAATATATCAATTTATCATGTTATCACGTAATCATTAACTCAGATAATCACATATTAATTACCTTATATAATAATCAGGATCCGATTATCACAAAGTACTAATCAATCTTTGTTAAACAAACTATTGGCGTAGATAACGTGGTAATCTCAAAGCACATAAACATTCCTCAAGTAAAGAAAACAATATTATATAGGAAGCTTGTATACAATATATGTAACAAATTTTTACAATGTGTATATAGTGCAAAGCAATGATCATGATGACACAAAGCATAATTATGCACAATGACGCATAGTTTAATATATTGCATATTATGTTACTAACAATATATCATTCAGATGTTTGAAATACATGTATTAATGAATGAATTAGTAAAAAGAAAATCAATTGAAAGTTTAACATATAAATGTACCATAAATCAATACCAATACTATAAACATCCTAGCTTTTACTTCTTTGTATTGTAGAATTCTCTTAGCCGAGCAACGTGCCGAAAACGTGTCCAAGGAAAAACAAATTGAACAAAGGTTAAACAAAGAGAATGAAATATGTAAATCTCATTAATCATAAACCCTTTATATTAGGGTTGAGTTTCAATTATATGACTACAAGAGATATCAGTTCTAATTTAATTCTAATATGTTTATCCCTATCGTCATATTTTTTAGATGATGACACATTTATTCAACAATACTTGAAAATTAAATTGTAAAGTGGAAAACAATTTATTATTATATTTTTTTCTATTTTGTTCAACCTATTAATTTTAGAAACAATAAATGTATCAACTAAAAAATATATATTGGACTAGTTTTAAAGGTATGAAACTTGTAAAATAAAATACATATTTTAATGTATTTTTAGTTAATTATTAACTAGTATAAAATAAAAAAGGTAAGTGAAAGAAGTTTTCTAAAACATGTCATGACACTAGTTTGAAAAATTAGATGTATTTTTAGTTAAAACGTTATTAATTAATTTAATAGTAAATGTATAAAATGGAAATGAGAGAAAGAGAAATATTTTAATGAAAGTTTTTAAAAAGAGTAATTGCAAATCCGAAATAAAAACCAAAACACGCGAATAGAAGTTTGGAGAGAGAAAACGTTAACCAATTGTTACATATACTAAAATGACGTGTAATATTTTGATTGGTGGGACAAGTTTCACACAGAAAAAAATAGGTGACAACCGATTTTTATCATTTCTCTACACCTCTCTCCCCCTCTGTGACAGAAAGCTCTCGCAGAATTCAAACCCACCCCAAACTTGATCTTGTAGAAACCATATCAAACACAAGCATAAACTATTGGCCGCTTCCATATGCTCCGAGTTCTAAAATCCATCTTCATCAAAGAACACCTCTCTCTCTCTCTCTTTCTCTTTCGGCGTGCATTACTAAATGGAAGACTTTTGCCTACGAGCTTTTCCTTGGAAAATACGTCTTTAAAAGGTGATTCGTCACAAAACCATCAAAAAAGTTGGTGGGTAGTTCAAATCAGTGACTCATCACTTAGGTATTGTCTGGATGGATCCTTTGATATTTTTTAAAGAATATCGGATTCTATCAAAGTACTGGTATTTTTTGGATGATTTGTCAGTAATCATCGATGGAAATTTCCCCGGGTGAATTTGGTCATTTGTTTTGTAGTTGTGGAAGCTTATGTTGGCTAGTGTTTTCATCTCAGATATAGGTTCGACTCAGCTTTTCATTTCACTTTTGATTTAGGGTTTTTAATTTAGGTTTAATTTGAACTCTTTGATTTTGGATCTAGACTTGTTTAAGACCTTTATTTCGGATAAGAGTTTGTTTTGAGATATGGCTTTCTTTTAGAACTTTGGTTCAGATTTGCAATTACTAGAGTGGAGGGGGTGATGGTTCGAGGGGTTCATCGGACAGTTAGGGGTCAAGGGGAAAAAAAGGGGCTGGGGTTGGGTGCATCAATATATACATAGTACACATTCTTTTAAGCATTTTTCTATTGAAATTTATATAAAAAGTAAAATAAAAAAAAAACACAAAAAGAAGATAAAACAAAAAAAAATACCAATATGCTCTCAAGTTACCTGTATTTTTTAGCAGAGTCAGTGTAGTAGTGATTTAAAAGATTCATCGCAACAGTCGTTAATATTGGTGCGTTGTTGCTCAAAGCTTGTCTCTCACGACACTTTACTTGTTAGTCTTTAACGCCTAAATTTATATTATTTAACATAGTAATTGACTAATTGATTAATAGTGAAAAGCATATGTTTATATATATATATATATATATATATGTATATATATATATAATATCATATCTCGTATAGAGATTTTTTGTCATATGTTACACATTGGAAAACGTCATACCCTCGTCATAGCTCCTAATACTTAAGGTTTGTCTTCGTAGCCACGCCACAACTCATGCCATTTAAAACTTTAGACGGATTTAATAAAAAGGGACCAAATTTGAAACAAAACGACAATAACATGAAAAGTATAATTATTTCAAGTTATATAAGAAGACTTTATAATGAGTGAGAACTACCCGAACCAAAGTGTAATTTAGTCCATATTAAATAGAGAGCACCAACTTATTTAATTAATTACCGTATATGTTTTACTAATTGAAACATAGGGTTGCGTGTAGCGTGAACTTGGTAGGGTTTGTAGGGCATGTAGAAAAATTGCCCATGGTCCTCTCTCTTCTAGCCCTAGCTTTCACCTCTTTTAATTTGTTTTTTTATATATACTTTCATTTATATTGCACCAAATGAGATCAACATTTTGTGTGCTCGACTTTACATCTCGTCTTCACATTTTGATTTATCGAATTCATGGATTAGAAAAAGCAATAAAAAGGAGGAATTATATATATATATATATATATATATATATATATAGGAGAGCGATCAAATGCAAACCACTCAATTTGTACAAACCGTGCAAACTTCATTCAACCAATCATAATTTTTCATTTTATTCATTTTTTTGTAATTATGAAAGGTTGATTAATCATTTTTATTGTGGAGGGTGTTAATTATAGATATTATCATCTTTATTATTTTAATTTTAGAAAAATACATGAAACAGTTTCATTAATKTTAGAGAAATACATGAAACAATTTCATTAAGTATTATATGAAATAATTTCACAACCATATATGAAACAACTTCATCAAAAAAGTATTATATGAAACAATTTCACAAGATTAAACAATTTCATGAAAAAATTTCATAAGATTAAACAATGAAACCGACGGATGAAGGTGGTTTGCACGGTTTACACAAATGAGGGCGGTTTTCATTTGATCACTCCTCTATATATATATATATAAGTTTCAAACAAAAACACTAATTATTTTAAAAAATATTAAAAAAAGATAGTTAATGTATAAAATCACATTTGATTTTACATTAACGTCAAAAGAATGAAGGCGGACGACTTTTGAACCTATATATATATATATATATATATATATAGGGTCAGGTTCAAATGTTAACCAAAGTTTTTGTGTTAACTTTGTTAACGGATCTTGGCCATTCAATCTTTCAATAAACGGTTGTGATTAATCATGATAAAACTTATTTTTTTTAATTTAAAATTTCATAAAGATAAGTGAACAAAGTTGAAAAGGGTATTTAGATAAAAAAAAATTATGTAACTCCCATATCATTAATTAATTGGGAGTTACAATATAAAAAATTCTATGATTTTTTTGTTAATATAAGAACCATATGAACACAACTATATATATATATATATATATATATATATATATGAACCATTGTGTCAGATGCGAACAAAAATTTAACATATATATGAACTTGGACTGCATAGCATTTATGAACTCAATATAAACATAATAAGAAAAACTGTTATACGAAAGGAAATAAATAAAAAAACAGGTATGAACACAATATGAACAGCTTGTGAACAATAGTTCGTTCATTATAAACACATTCAGGAGCGATCAATTGTCAATTGGAGTTTTATGCATGCATTGCATCCACACAGTTTAAGGTTCACCCCTTGTTCATATATGTTTCTGATCTTATATGATTGTTCACCCCTTGTTCGTATCGTGTTCACCCCTTGTTCATATCGTATAAAATATATGAACACATAACCCCAACGCTATGAACACCGGCTGCAAACACTTACACAAATATAAAGATTTGGCATCAAGCTTAAAAAATAACACTTGTGTTCATATGATAGACGTAACATGAACACAATGGTTCATGATTCATAAAAGTCGGTAATATGACAACATGAAAATGGGTCGTGCATGTACTTCCATTTGAACATGTGATTTAGGTACGTATTTTAGTAATTAAAAAAAAAGCTATCAATACAAGATGAATTATAAAAAACACAACACATCGTAATGAACATAATTTCGATTAAAACGAATCTAAAAAAAATAAAAATCTATTACCAAGACATTCGCTTTGGTTAATTTCTTCAATTTCCGACCTCGAACTCCGATTGTCATCATAAACYATTTTAATCTTCTCACTGTTGTCGATTTATWTTCCATTGCGTTTATCTATATTAGCTTGATTGATACCAAAAAATATTACTACCGTGTTTTCTATGCGAATTAAAAACTGATAAAACAATAAACATGGAAGATCAAGATAAAAAAAAATAAAAATATTAATATTATAAATGCATATTTTTTGGGATTTGATGATTTGTAACTCCCCATTAATTGTTTGGGAGTTACATATCAAATCAATTTACTGAAATACCCTTGTAATTAAAATGTGAACATGACATAAACATACAAGAAGAATGAAATTTGATTGGTTGTCATGATTTTCAAAGTTAATACAAAATTGTTGGTTAACATTTGATCTTCCCCCTATATATATATATATATATAGAGAGAGAGAGAGAGAGAGAGAGAGGAGCGATCAAATGAAAACCACTCCAATTTGTAAAACCCGTAAAAACTACTCTCATCCGTCTTAATCTTATGAAATTTTTTCATGAAATTATTTAATCTTGTGAAATTGTTCCATATAATATTTTTTTTTGATGAAGTTGTTTCATATATGGTTATGAAATTTTCATATACTACTCAATGAA
The DNA here is from genome assembly GCF_001531365.2 of Cynara cardunculus var. scolymus. Classification (NCBI taxonomy): domain Eukaryota; kingdom Viridiplantae; phylum Streptophyta; class Magnoliopsida; order Asterales; family Asteraceae; genus Cynara; species Cynara cardunculus. The sequence continues at coordinate 7,499 of NW_020201714.1, forward strand.
ATTTTAATGAAACTGTTTCATGTATTTCTCTAAAATTAAAATAATGAAGATGTAATATCCATGATTAATATCCTCCACAATAAAAATGATTAATCAACATCTCATAATTACAAAAAAATGAACAAAATGAAAAATTATGATTGGTGGAGTGAAGTTTTTACGGTTTTTACAAATTGAGTGGTTTGCATTTGATCGCTCCCCATATATATATATGGGGAGCGATCAAATGCAAACCACTCAATTTGTACAAACCGTGCAAACCGCATTCAACCAATCATAATTTTTCATTTTGTTCATTTTTTTGTAATTATGAGAGGTTGATCGATCATTTTTATTGTRGAGGGTGTTAATCATAGATATTATCATCTTCATTATTTTAATTTTAGAGAAATACATGAAACAGTTTCATTAATGTTAGAGAAATACATGAAACAGTTTCATTAAGTATTATATGAAACAATTTCACAACCATATATGAAACAACTTCATCAAAAAAAGTATTATATGAAACAATTTCACAAGATTAAACAATTTCATGAAAAAATTTAATTAAAATTAAACAATGAAATCGACAGATTAAGGTGGTTTGCACGGTTTACACAAATGAAGGCGGTTTTCATATGATCACTCCTCTCTCTCTCTCTCTCTCTCTATATATATATATATGTATATATATATATATATATATGTATATATATGCTTGTGTGTAACTACTAGAAAACTGAGTATTTCCGGAGAAAAAAAACCGTCGGAATTTTACCGGCGGACAACAAAAAACTCAACTTTGTTGACTTCCGCCGGAAATCCGCCAGTAAAAATATTCCGCTCATATTACAGGGGAATTTCTAGCGGATTTTATAAATAATTATTTTACAATAGTTTTAACTCTACTTACAATAATTTTCCGGCGGGTTTCCGGCGGATTTATGATTATTTTTTTAAAATTAACGTCCGTCGGAAATTAATTAAAAATTAAAATTTATTTTTTTATATTTTCGGAGGGCCGCCGATAATATGCCGGTACGAATTATTAAAGATTTTAAAAAAATTATCAGTTTTCCGACGGATTCCAAGTGGCCTTTTCCGACTGATTTACGCTAGCTTTTTGATTCCTTTTTCCCATTTTAAACTTTTTTTCTTTAATGGATTTATTGGGTTTAAAGGATCGTATTGGGCTTTAACGGTTTTATTGAGCTTCAGTGGATGTTAGCTGGGCTTTAGTGGATCGTATTGGACTTTAACGAATCGTATTGGGCTTCAATAGATCGTATTAGACTTTAATCGATCGTATTGAGCTTTAATAGATCATATTGTGATTTAATGGATCGTATTGGTATCTAATGGATCGTATTGGGATTTAATGGATCGTATTGGGCTTTAATTGATCGTATTGGCTTTAATGGATCGTATTGGGCTTTAATAGATCATATTTGGCTTTAATGGACCATATTAGGCTTTAATGGATGTTAGTTGAGCTTTAACGGTTCCATTACGCTTTAATGGATCGTGTGGGACATTAATGGATCATATTGGGCTTTAAAGGATCGTATTGGGCATTAATAGACCGTATTGGGCTTTAATAGATCATATTGGGCTTTAACGGATCGTATTGAGCTTTAACGGACCGTATTGGGCTTTAATGCACCGAATTGGATTTTGTTGATCCTCTCTATCAGTGATTTGATGATAATCCCTTTTCACTTAAACGTTGTATTTATGTTTCTGTCTTTTCAGTTTCAGCGATCTTCACTGAGCATGTTTAGTGATCGCTGAAGAACTTGTATTGTAAATCTATCAGAGACAACAATACTTCAAGAAGACAACACTCACACCAAAGAACCTTCAGCAAACGTTGAAGACTGAAACTGAAGATTAGAGACTGGCGAGTACGTGATCTGAAGCGGTATTCAGTGATTACAAGCCTGTCTACATATGTGTGAAGACTGCTCAAGCTTCAGCGAATGATGAAGAGACCTTCAGGTCATTCCAGCATTCAGCGATCAAAGGAAGCTTGCTTAGCACAATTGTTGTTTTCTTGTCCTTATGCGCACAATGGACAAAACCCATACCCTTATGAAAGTTGGTACGGTACGGAGCCGACTCTATTGTCCATCAACTTTAGGTAAGGATGTCTGCTCTTGAATAGTGTTTTTTGTACTATTCACTGTAGCAAAGGACAAGCCTTTCTCTTAAGGCTTGACACGCACTCTAACCCTACCATATTGCATTAAATGAACATTTAATGCACTGAGTATAAATAGAAGTGTTTGTTCTCCATGCAGAGTGCGCACAACTCACTCTCTAACCCTAACTCTTACTTCAAGCATTTTCTAGCTTAAGTAAAGGATCTTCTCCACAGCATTTCTTTTCTAGTATTTGCTAAGATTTAGTGTGTAACTAAAGATTGTTTAGATAGATTTTCATCACCTTATCTTTCCGCAAACAATCTTGTAAAATCTGTATTGATCTTCTTTATCAATAAATATTTTAACTTTGAAAATATTGTGTTTGTATTCATCATCCCCCATCTACAAACTATTTTACTCTTCTTGTAGACCCTCAAGGGACCAACAAGTGGTATCAGAGCATTATTTTCTCTCTCTCTCTTTCTGTTTAGCTGTTTTTAGTATTAGTTTATCTCCTTTCTAAGATAACTTTACCGCTTACAAATGGCTTTACAAATTACAAACACACACACACATACACAAGATAATGGCTCTCTTGCCAAACCTCCCCGGTTTGTCCGTGACAATTTTAGTCTCTGGAAGAACTGGATGTCCCTCTTTCTGGACGGTGTGGATCCTGAAATTCTATATTATATAGAAAATGGACCATATATTTCATTTGCTATTGCTCCGGCTGTTCCAGCAACATCTATGACTACCGTGATTCCTGAACGTCAGATTCCAAAGTTCCCACATCAATGGAGCGATGAGGACAAGAAGAAAATAGCTATAGACACGCGTGCTCGGTCTATAATAGCTATGTCTCTTCTTGATGAGATTTATCACTCAATGATGAAACTCAAAACTTCTAAATCCATGTGGGACACACTTTGTGTACAATATGAAGGAACCACTCAGGTTCAAGAGACCAGAAAGATCAATCTAGTAAGACAGTATGAAAGCTTTCTCTATGGAAAGTCTGAGACGCTGTCTGAAGTACATCAAAGATTTAACTGCCTTCTTATTGATCTTAGGGCTGTCGGTAGGGAATATTCTAATTTTGAAACTTTAACCAAGTTTCTAGAATGCCTTCCTGAGTCTTGGGACACCTTTTCCATGTGTCTTAAGATGTCAAATGACATGTCCATTCTTTCTCTTTCTACTTTATATGGGATTCTGCTTAACCATGAGCAATCTTGTCAACTGAAGAGGAATCTTGTAAAAGAGTCCAGGGAAATGAAAAGCTCTCCTTTAGCTTTGATCTTTGAGGCTTCTTTAGTTGAACCTTCTTCTACCCCTTTTGTTTCTTCTCTTCCTCCGTTGTTATCATGGAGATAGATTCTTCTATCTCTGAGGACATTCCAGATTTAACAGATTTTAATGAGTCCCTGGCACTCCTAACTAAGTCATTTAGGAGGTTCGCTAGTAAGAGCAACTTCCGCAGATCTCCTTAGCTGTCCCTCAGGGAAAAGCCAAAGTCTAAAAGAATAGACAAGGCTTCAGCTGTCTGCTACAACTGTCACCGTCCGGACACTTTGCAAGTGAATGCAGATCAAAGAAGACTGCGACGCCATCTTCTAAAGCTCCTTCATCCTTCAGGACCAAAGATGAGGAATACTCAAAACTGAAGGAGAAGTACAAGAAGATGAAGAACAACCAGCAAAAGGCTAATGCCTTATTGCTGAAGAGCATGACTGGGCTGAGTCATCCAATGAATCATCCTCAGATGAAGAGAATAAAACCTATGTCTATTTGATGGCCATAGATGCAGATGAAGGATCTTCAGAAGCTTCTACTTCCTCTGAGCCATCTTCTTCTACTCAGGTATGTTTCCTGAATGAACCCTCTTCTTCTTCTAGTCTTTCTGCACTAGATATGCTGACGGTTGACCTTTACAATGCCCACAATGGCAAATTGAAAGTAGAAATGCTTAACGTTGATCTTCAAGAGCAATTGAAGATTTGTCATTCTAAGATCAAAGAACTGACCTCTGTCGAGAAAAATATTAAAGATCAGGTTATTGTAAACCAACCCATCACTGTTGAACATGAGAAGGCTATCGCTGAGCGTGAGCGAGCAATCACTTAACTCAAGGGCGAGAAAGCTACCATTGAAGGATGGTGCAAAGCTTCCATCAAGGCCTCTGAGATCATTAATGCTCAGATCCCCGCCAAGATAACTACTAGTCTAGGATTCTCCTATGATCAGGAAAAATGTGTTAAAGACAGGTTCATGCTCAAGTTTGGTACCTTCGTCTCTTCTATTCCCAACACTTCTTCCTCTCAGTCCTCCTCTTTTACTGAGAGTCATCTTGAAGGAACTCCTTCGAGTTCTGGATGCAAAGACAAAGGTAAATCCATTGTCACGGCATCTCTTCCCAATAAGTCCAACATGTCTAATAGATCTAGGTCTATTCCTTCAGCTTGTAAAGCTTCTTCCTTTTCACGGAATAGGAAATCTGAATTCCATCAGAAATCCAAGTCATAGCTCAAGGTGAACTTTTTACCAAAGGAATCCAATTCCTCAAAGGTTCCTCCTCGAACTAATGAGAAGGGAATTCTTGGAGCTGGTCCCGCTTCTAGTCTGATACTTCCTTGCCCTAAAGCTACTCTCAGCCTTAGGAAGTGTAAACACTATGGTGAGAAAACACATATTGCCAGCAAGTGTCCTTCTGCCGCCAAAGCTGGTTCACCAGGTAAGGGCAAGAAAGTAGCCAAGGCTGAGAAATCAACCAAGGCAAAATCATCCACAAAGGCTGCACTAGCAACCAAGGTGAAGAAAACCATTGAAGCCTCTTTTTCAGGCTCAGTGAAGACAACTCCTGCTGAAAAGTCTTCAGCATCAGACGTTGTAGTTCCTACCACTGAAGCCTCTTTATCAGGCTCAGTGAAGACTTCCACTGAAACTACCTTAGTAGTGTAAGAGGTTGTTCCTCTTTCCACTCAAACCTCTTCAGGTTCGGTGATGCCATCTACTGATGCTGGTTCTTCAGCATCAGATGATGAAGCCTTTAACAAAGATGGACCCCAATAACTGGGTACCAATCGTATTCTTATTTTGTTTCCTTGTACAGGATGTCAAAGGCATATGGTATCTTGATAGCGGATGTTCAAGACATATGACTGGAGATAAATCTCTTCTAACTCATTTCACGGAAGAAAGAGGACCTTCCGTAACCTTCGGTGGAAATGGAAAAGGATATACCAAAGGTTTTGGTATATTAACCAATGGTGCAACAACTTTCAAGTGCGTTGCATATATTGAAGGAGTGAAGCACAATCTTCTTATCATCAGACAACTGTGTGATAAAGATTATACAGTTAAATTCTCAAGGAATTCATGACATGTTCTTGACAAAGATGATAAGGTTGCTCTAACCGGTTCTCGTCTACAGAATGTATACATCATCAATATGAATTCTTCTCTCACCGAGAATAGCTGCTTCTTCTCCAAAGCCTCATCAGATATTAACTGGTTATGGCACAAACAACTATCTCATCTCAACTTCAAGACACTTAGTGAGCTGTCAAGAAATGATCTTGTCACTAGTCTCAACACTCGTTTGTAAAGGAATCTCTTTGCTCAGCATGTGAAAAAGGAAAACACACAAAAGCTAGCTTCAAGTAGAAGCAAATCTCGTCAGTGACTGCGCCTCTTCAGCTATTGCATATGAATCTCTTTGGTCCAGTCAACGTGCAATCCCTAGCTGGAAAGAAGTTCACACTTGTCATTGTTGATAAGTATGCCAGGTACACTTGGGTATTTTTTCTCAGATCCAAGGATGAAGCACCTGAAGAACTCATTTCGTTCATCAAAAAGAGAGAAGCACTAAACAATGTTAAAGTACGATCTATCAGAAGTGACCATGGCACTGAATTCAAAAACAGTACTATGGATAACTTCTTTGAGGACAAGGGAATCTCTCAAAACTTTTCTTCAGTGAGAACTCCTCAACAGAATGGGGTCGCTGAAAGACAAAATCGAACAATCATTGAGGCTGCTTGATCAATGCTTAGCGAATCCCATCTCCCTACTCAATTCTGGGCTGAAGCTGTCAACACCGCTTGTTTCACTCAAAACCAATCGCTGATCGTAAAAAGATTCAAGAATTCCATGGACGAAAGCTTTCCATAAGCTTTCTTCACATATTTGGTTGTACTTGTTACATTCTAAACAACTGACCAACTTGGAAAGTTCGATCCCAAAGCTGATGAAGGAATCTTTCTTGGATATTCTTCTGTATCCAAAGTCTTCAGAGTATTCAATAAACGAAGACAGACAATAGAGGAATCTATTCATGTCACCTTTGACGAATCTCAGTCAACTAATTCAAAACCCATCTTAAATGATGAGGATGAATTAGAAAATTGGACGTTCTCTCACTATGGACAACCTGAAGCTTCTTACAGTGCTCCTCTCAACACTGAATCTCCCGAAGCTGAAGATGATCCACTCATAATTTCAGTTACAGCTAGTCACTCCATCGCATCTTCTTCAGAGATCGCTGCAGTGCCCATTAGTTGTGTTCCTCCTTCTACTTCAAACACTGATCCATCAGTGAATGAAATGCCTTCAGTTTCTGAACCCGTTTCAGTTGCTGAATCTGAGGCTCCTTTGGCAATAGTCCCTATTGCTGAAGAWACTGCTGCTGAAGCCTCATCTTCCATACCTGAACTTGCTTATTCAGATGAAACCCCTTTACCGGCTTAGTGATGGACTAAAAGCCATCCAATTCATCAAATTCTTGGTGATTCAAATGCAGGTATCAAGACACGTTGTGGTCTAGGTAATATTTATCTCTTCGTCAACTTTCTTTATTTAGTTGAACCCAAGAAAATCAATGATGCTATCTCTGACCCTAGTTGGGTTCTTGCTGTGCAAGAAGAGCTCATTGAGTTTGATAGGAACAAAGTCTGGTACCTTCTCCCACGTCCATCTGACAAATCAGTGATAGGCACCAAATGGGTCTATCGCAACAAGTTGGATGTAGATGGTGTGGTAACCCGCAACAAGGTTATGCTTGTTACTCATGGTTATAGACAAGAAGAAGGAATCGACTATGATGAAACCTTCGCACCAGTGGCTAGACTTGAAGCAATTCGACTCTTTCTAGCCTTTGCTGCCTATAGAGACATCAAGGTCTTTCAGATGGATGTAAAGAGCGCTTTCCTTAATGGAAAACTTCAAGAGGAAGTTTATGTTGAACAACCTCNTAGGTTGGATAAAGCTCTTTATGGGTTAAAGCAGGCTCCTCGTGCCTGGTATGATACCCTTTCTTCTCTTCTCATCTCTGATAAATTCTCTCGTGGAAAGATTGACCAGACCTTATTTCTTAGGAAAGTTAAAGGTCACATCATTCTCGTGCAAATTTATGTCGATGATATTATTTTTGGTTCCACTAATCCCTCTTTATGTTTTCATTTCGCTTAACGCATGAAGAAAGAATATCAGATGAGCATGATGGGAGAACTAACATTATTTTTAGGTCTCCAGATCAAAAAAACTGATAAAGGTGTCTTTATCAACCAAAGTAAGTATGTTCGAGACATGCTGAAGAAGTTTGATCTATCCAACAGTTCATCTATGAAGACTCTAATGGCTCCTCCACTCACTCTCAACAAGGATCCAAAATGGAAAGCGGGTAAATGTTACTGTTTACAGAGGAATGATCGGCTCCCTGTTGTATCTCACAGCTAGCCGACCCGATATCATGTACTCAACTTGCTTATGTACAAGATATCAAGCTGAACCTAAGGAATCCCATCTGATCGCTGTCAAACGCATATTCAGATATCTTAAGGGAACTCCTAATATGGGTCTTTGGTACCCTAAAGGTGCAGGTTTTGACCTTATTGGTTATTCGAATAGTGATTTTGCAGGTTGCAAAATTGATAGGAAAAGCACCACTAGAGGCTGTCAGCTTCTAGGTGGAAAGTTGGTGAGCTAGACAAGTAAAAAGCAAAATTCAATGTCCACATCAACAGCTGAAGCTGAATATGTAGCCGCTGATAGCTGTTGTGCCCAAATTCTTTGGATGAAAAATCAGCTGCTAGACTACGATCTTCAGTTTTCAAAGGTTCCTATTTATTGTGATAGCACTAGTGCTATTGCTATTACAAACAACCCTGTACTTCACTCGAAGACCAAATATATCGAGATCCGATATCATTTTATCAGAGATCATGTTATGAATGGTGATATTGAACTTCACTTCGTTCCAACTGAGTATCAACTCGCTGACCTTTTCACCAAGCCTCTTGATGAGACAAGATTGAATATCTTGATCAGCGAATTGGGTATGTTGAACACTGAAGATTAATCTTCAGCTATTAAACATCACTCAGTATGTGAAATGATTAAGTGCTCTATATCTAACACTGAACTTTTGAGTAAATATATCTATTCTCCCAGGTATGATTACTCTTCTCTTTTCTAAAACTTAAAACCTTCACTGATTCTTGTCACTAACCACATCTCTAAGTATATCTTTATACTTTTCTTGAAATTCAAAACAATCACTTAATCTCTTCTTATCAGTGATTAAAACGTTTTTAAATGCCAGTTTTAGTGACTCTCTTATCACTGAATATTATGTCTTAAAGCCCTCACTGAATCTTTCTTTTCAGTGATAAAATGTTTTAAACGGTCTTATCAGTGTTTCTTTAGACACTGTATGACTCTTCGTTTTCTTAAAAACTATTTGTTTTTAAAAGAAAATAGTTAATGAACCGTCTTTATGACGACATTATCTATTTACTATGCGCGACGCTTTGAGACGCGCAAAAGGTTCTGTCATTACGCTACCTCATTTAATGCCATCCAATCATGGATGAGAATGTGGTATCTTTTTCATCATGACCACTTACCCGAATCGTCGTCTTTTCTCTCTCTCATATTATTTTTCTGTCCTCCTACCTATAAATATGAGACTTCTTCTTCACTTTTCTCTTTACGCTTACAAAATTCTTAGACGAAACTCTGCAAGAATACTCCTAAAGCAAGAACTCTCAAAAACCTCCTAAGCTCTTTCGACCTCTTCTCTCTTACATCTAAGGTCTATATCTTCTCTTTTTTTCTTTATCCTCTGTTATAAGAAATGTTTAATCTATTTTAAGAATCTTGTTCTCTTAAATACATCAAACAATAAAGGTTTTTAATCATCTCTTTCTTGGTTATAATTTTGTTTCTTTATACACATTTCTCTTGATAAACCCTACTCTTTTAAGGTTTTTTCAAACACAGTTTTTACTTGTTCAAAAACTTTTTCAATACTCATAACCATAAACTCTTGGTTTATTTCTAACAAACCTGTTTGCTCTACTTATTGATACAAACAGATGGCTGCCAAGAACGTCAACTTCTCCATTGACGAGATCTCCATCAAGGCCAACAACCACATTGCCTTGTTGGAGATACCTTCCTCCAAGGCGTATTACCAAGATGTGGCTGACTTCTTCAAACAGTCGTCCTTGGGCTACGAACTCAACCATGAGCCTATCATGGTGAAAGAACTTCTTCAGCAGTTCTGGCTCATTGCTGAAGTTGTCGAAGTCGAAGTTAAGCCTGGACACCAGGTGGAGCAGATCAACTTCACTTTTAATCGCATGGAAGTGAGCTTTGGTGTTCTCACACTCAGGTCAGATCTCCGTCTTCCCAAGGGCCCCTTCGACAGCAAACGCTCTACGACCAAGATCATCGAGCTTTTCGACGCCATTGGCTACCAGTGGCCATTGAAGGACTCCAACGCCCCTCTAAAGTCCTTAATGAAGATTGAGAAGAATAGGATGTCAGCTATCTGGCAATACCTATTTTCTCATTTCATCCAGTGCATGGGTGGAAAAACTGGAGGTCAGGACCAGGCCTCTAGGATCGCGTTAACCATAGGCGTATCTGCGATTCAGCGTCGCAATATAAATTATGTTGTGGTCATTTTTGATGACGTGGTGCTCAAGATGAACAAGCGCCAGTGAGAAAAGGTGGTGCCTTACACCAGGTTTCTTTCAATGGTGTTTGCCAAGATCTTTACCCCAAAAAAGGAAACCTTCCGGGTTTCAAGCTTGGATCCAGGATTCTGGATCATAAGCTGAGGGACAGTGATGTGGCACTAACTTCAATTGTGTCCATCACTACCTCTTCTCCTCTAGTGGCCACGACAAGGGTAAACCCCCCGGCGTCCAGCCAAGCCACCAAAACCCCTTCAAAATGACCCTCTCAACCAACTCTATGTTCTCCTCAGAAAGCCAAGAAGTCCAAAAAGGGGACAACCACGTTTCTAGATGGAGCCTCTCAAAAGGCTTCAGTTATTGAAACTAGCCTTATCCCCGAGGTGTCTTCTGGTCACCCTCCCAGCTCTTCAGTGATCTCTCCCATCACTGTCGTATCAGTGGTACCTACCCCAACCACCTCAGTGACCCAAATCACTGAAGGTGTGAATATCAGCGCCGCCACCGCTGAACACCCATGTCTTTTTTCGACCATTTTCTCTTCTCCTCCTTCTTTGGTCTTTACACATGTCGATGATGTATCAGCGACTGTCCTTCCTGATACTGAGATGTGCACCCACTGGACCTGAGGTTTCTCCTCTCGATGCTCCTCAGCATACAGATGTCCATCCTCTCGAGGACATATTTGCTCACGCCAGTGACAATTGTTTTGATGTCACTGATGGCCCCTCAGGTATTCCATCTTCATACCCTTTCTTTTCTTCTAACCTTGAGCCTTCAGCTCACACTTCTTCTTTTGCAGGTCCTTCTTCGATCCATCAGTTTGATGCTCTGGAGGTGGAAGAGGAAGAAAGAGAGAAATATGATGGAGGAGATGAAGATATCGATGATGACTATGATATGGAATTAAACATCAAACTTCTCCTTCCAGCCGTTGATACCGTCCTCTGCAGGATCAACGAAGTCTACCAAGAGATGCCCTGCCAGGGTGATCTTGATGCAAACTTCCTTGCCATCCAGGCGGACGTTCAAGAAGTTCAGAGTCATCTCCAGACTCTCCAAGAAGATGTTCAAGCTAACAACGATGCCATTGCTATTCTTCACAGCAGGGCTGACGATGCTCAGGCTATCGCTGATCAGTAGACTGGCATTCTTCAACAGATCCTGGATGCTGTCCGTCAACTAGCTCCAGTGATCCAACCATCTTTCTCTGCCAGTGATCACGGCCAGCTCTATGAGACGCGTGAAGCAACGACAACTCTAGCCAGTGCTTTGCAAAGGCTAGAGGAGATAATGGTTCTCCAACGTCAGCGTTTGGGCAAACTCTCTGGCCAATTCTCTCAAGTCATAGCCAGAGAGGGGGAGATGAGGTCCAATGCTGGTGAATCATCCGATGCTGCTCCTGCTCCTTCTCAGGCTGTTGGTCCAGTATCAGCTGCAGTTGAAGTTGAGGCTCCTAGAGCTGAAGCGGTTGCTGCTCTTGTAATCCAAACCACCAAAGCTGCTGCTCCAGCTGAGGATGTCGATGAAATCCCTAGGGATGATGCCCCTACCATCACTGCTGCTGGTGATGATGATGATGATGATGATGAAGATGAAGAAGATGATGATGATGAAGATGATGAACCTACCATTCCAGACCCCAGAAGTGATCTAGATGGCGACGACGACGATCATGATGAAGATGAGTTTACCATCAAGTACTAGAAGCCATCAACTGTCACCAAGGGAGTTGCTCTCAGGGATTCTGCATCCCAAGGGGAGCAAAGGCGAGGTGAATCTACTCCATCAGGGAATCAGGACCCCAAGTCGAAAGGCAAGGCGGTTGCTGAAGAAGGAAACTTGAAGGTATTGTTCAATATCCCTCAACAACCTTTGTTTGAAGACTCTACTTCTCAAGTAGTGATTACTTCAAACTATCAACTTCATATTCCATCAACAACCTGCGGTCGACTGGAGCGGGTACCTGATCAACTCGTCTCTTATGCTCCTACCGACTAGCAGATGTCTCAGATGAAGGAGTCACTTAACCAGACTAGAGTAAAAATCCCTCTTCGTACCTATAGTGGTGGTGAGTTCGACTTCTTGTCTGAAGCTGAAAGACTCGAGGAATTAAGGGCTGAAGAAGAGCTAGAGCTTCAAAAGAACAGACTGAAGGCAACTTGATGCTGGCCAAGTCACTAGCTGAAAAGGTCCTTCCCAAGAGGAAGTCCAAGAAAAAGGTGAACGTTGTCCAGGCCCAGGCTAAACTTCTTTCTATTGTAGAAGCTGAGCATGAGAAGAACCTGAAGCTGGCGGAAAAGGACAAGCGATGGAGCGAAGTAAAGCTAAAAAAGAGAATTATTCCTTGCCTAATTATCAGCGTCAGCATCAGCGGACGTTCTAAAGACGGTGGAACGTTGGTCTCAATGTGTTAGACCCCTTAAGTATGATGTATGAAGTAATGAAGACAAACATGTGATGAAGAACCAAAAGGCCGATAGAAGACTTCATGGAAAAATGACTAAGTCTGAAGAACGTCTAGAGGGTCGATGAACTGACCAGAGATGCGATGGAAAGTGCATCTCCATAACCCCTCTGGATACTAACACTTGAAGTTTCCTTCACCAGTTCAACCAAAAGAAAGCAATGAAGATATGAAGATAAGGTTGAACTCATATCCCATGGAAGACAGCTGGAGATAACCATTCAACAACTGGATTCTACAATGTTCATCTCGTTTTAATGTTTATCCTTATTATAGATAAGCTTTATCTATCAGTAGAAGATTAGCTAAATAGTCTCACTAGATAGTTATCTTCTTATTATCTTACTAGTATAAATAGGTTGTTAGGCCTATTGTAATTTAAGACGCTTTACATTTTTTACATTATTATTGAATAAAGTGAAATCCTTGGCACTCAAGATTATTCTTTGAATGTTCATACATTGTTTTTGAGTGTTCATCATTTTATTCATCTAAACACTATAATTTGGTTATTCTTAACTTGATTATTAGTGTTATTGAGAGATCTGGGATCAATAATTGGTATCAGAGCCAATTGATTGTTTTACCAATCAAACGATCATCAAAAATCTCTCAATTCACGTGTTTCACAAAAATATCTTCTCTAAAACGTAAACTTTATCTCTTCTAAAAATCTTAATGGCCAACTGGAACTCGGCCTACAGTGTTGGTTCCTTCACCAAACCTCCAACTCTTCAAAGAGAAGAGTACCCACAATGGAGGATACGAATGGTGAATTTTCAGGAAGGGATGGACAGAAACCTTCTGCGATCTGTCATGGAGGGTCCATATGTTCCACAGACTCTTGTTCCAAGAGTCCCATGAACAAATACCACAGCTGAAATTCCCGCCTACTACATGCCCAAGGATGAGAAGAATTGGGATGAAAACGACATAGATCGTGTTGAGACTGACAAAAAGGCCAAAAGACTGATAATCATGGCCATACCCAATGAAATCTTCCAATCCCTTTATGCATGTTCCATTGCCAAGGAACTATGGGATGAGCTGGCAAGCCAATTGGAAGGAGGGGCAAAAACGAAGAAGAATCGTAGAGCCTAATGTCTCAATGAATACACCAACTTCAAGGCTCTCCCTGATGAACCGATTCAGAAGACATATGAACGTTTCAACACATTGATTAATCAATGTCATCGAAATGATATCTCCAGAACAAAGGAAGAAAAAAATGTTTTATTTCTTAAAAGTCTCGACGATGAATGGACACAACTGTCAATGTCCCTTCAAGCAAATCAGGACTTAGATGGCTGGTCACTCCATGACGTATACGGAACGATTGTTGCACAAGAGAACGACATCATGAAGAAAAAGGTGTCCATCGAAGGACCCCTGGCTCTAGCAGCTGAAGAAAAGGAAGTTTCAAGGACCTCCACGAAAGACCACAAGAAGAAAGGAAAGAAAGCACTGGTAGTAGAATCAGAATCTGAAGATGAAACATCTGAATCAGATGATGATATCAAAGCCTTTGCCAAATCTCTGGCCGTGATTACAAAGCAGTTCAAGAAAAAGTTCATCAAGAAACCCTATGAATGGAGAGGGTTCAAGAGGGAAAGGTACCAGCCATCCTATGAAAGGAAGCCATCTAAATTTCATCAGAGGGAAGACAAAATAGAAGGAAGAGAAGAGAGAGAAGAAAGAAGAGAAGATACAAGAGAGGAGAAGAAAGAGGACAAAGATGGAAGGAAAAATAACCTCCGTTGCTTCAGATACGGAAAAATCTGTCATTTTTTCAAAGAATGCAGAGGACGACTGGTAAAAGGATGCTGACTATTACAAGAATAAATACAAGTACAATCCTGGAGAGCGAAACGTGATGGCTGAGAAAGAAAACTGGGTGTCCGATTCTTCATCCGATGAGAAGACAAAGCACTCATCTGTCTGATGGCCACGTCCAATGCAGAATCTACCTCTGACACTGATGATCAGGTATGTGAGTCTACATCCAATAAAACCAACTCGGCTCTATCTGAGCTAGAGTTAACGGTAATAAAACTTTTAGAGGACTTTTTAAAATTAAAAGAAAAATTAAGCTTTGAAAAATCTGAAAGAGTTAAAGCGGAAAAAGAAGTTAGTTTCTACAAAAGAGAAATTGATCTTCTAACCGAAGAAAAAGTTGATCTGATGAAAGAAAAGACTCGCATCGCCGCTCTAAAAAATCAGAGGAAGAAAAACTTCTGGAAATAAACAAGCGAGTAACCAAAGACTTAGAAAAAAAAAACTAAGGCCTTAAAAGAATATAAGGCAGAGATACTTAACTCAGTAGCTCTCAAAGATTTCTTTCAAAAAGAAAGGGAGATTCTTCACCAGAAGCTTCAAACCAATGAACTTCTGATGAAGAAATATAAGGATGCCCAAGATGTGTATGAAAAGTTAAATGGTCAAACGGACACTCAAGGGATTGGATTCAATGAATCGGACTCCTTCATCGAAACAAAGAAATCCACCCTTGAATCCACTTTCAAACTTGGATGCATTCAGAAACCCGACTATACCCCGAAACCAAAAGCAAATTTTAAAAGAGTTAAAGTCGATCGAAAAACTGTCGTTTCAAGACAGGATTTTGAAAATATGGTGTACGAGAGCAGTACATGTAAGAATTCTTATGAAAGGAATGGCATCTCCAAATCAGAGACCGATGGAAACCCTATGGTCAAGCCAGAGTCTCTAGTTCTCAACTCCACTTCATCAGCAATTACTGGTGAAGAAAAGAAGAATCCTAATGAGGAACCATCAGCTGATGAATCGCTGAACCATCCAAGTAAAACTGAAAGTTCATCTAAGTCAGAATCGATGGAACCTAAAGCAGATCACTCTAAAGCATCAACCTCTGAACCCACACCTCCCACAAACATCCATGCTAATTTTGATTTCGAGAAACCAGCGAGAGACTTTCTAGATTCTGAATCTGAAGAAGAGATAGTCTGTGAATCACCAAAGATCATTGAGAATAAGAAGCCTCAAAACTTCAAACCCCCAATGAAATATGGTATTTCTCCATCGATGAAATCTTCGAACAAAGGAAAAGGAAAACTGAGAAATATAAAATCTGCCAACGATAACTCAAAAGGCCCTAGTATATCTTCTAAGTTCATTAAGTTTACTCGTGAGCAAAAACAGAAGTGGYMTGCCTCTGAGAAAACTAACCACCACTTTTCCTCTCATTCAGCTGAAGAAAAACAGTCCTTCCTCAGGAGAAAAGAAGTAAAGACAAAGACCCTTTCAAATAAACAATCTGAACTAGATAGAAAGTTTGTAAAAACAACCGATGCTAGGACAGGATTTACATCCCCTGCATTTACTTCTTTATTTTCAACGAATAAAAAAAACGTTAGACATTCATGCCCAAAGTATAATAATTGTCAATGTTTAGCTCTTTTACAAAACCTGAGGAATCACATGTTGACACATTGCTACATATTCTCCCAACACGTTTATCGCTACAAAGTTAAAACCAATGAGAACGTGAAAAAGCCCAAGTCCAAGGGCAAGGGAAATGCTAATAAATCCAAGCCTGTAAAGACTAAGGGCAATGAAAAGAGAGTGGTATCACCTACTAACAAACGTGGACCCGTTAAGAAATGGGTACCTAAAACCCTTTAATTTGTCTTGCAGGACTAGCATGTGCAACCATGGTACATGGATTCAGGTTGCTCCAGGCACATGACTGGTGACAAAAGTTAGCTGACCTCCTTCATCGAAAAATATGGAGGTTCTGTCACTTTTGGAGACAACAACAAGGGAACCATCAAGGGATACGTAACTCTCATCAAAGGCAACATCTCCATCAGCAAAGTGGCTTATGTTGAAGGTTTGAAGCACAACTTAGTAAGCATAAGCCAGTTCTGCGACAAGGTTCTTGAAGTCAGGTTCCGCAAATGTTTCTATATCATAAAAACAAAGCCCGATCAAACCATTATCAAGGCCAAAAGAGAAGGGAATCTCTATCTTCTGGATTTTCAATCCTCTAAGGGACCAGACACCCCTTGCCTTGTATCCCATAAGAGCGATGAAAATTGGCTATGGCACCAGAAGTTCTCACACCTGAATTTTGATGTCTTAAGAAAAACTAGCCAAACAGAAGCTGGTCAAGGGGATTCCTGATCCCAACTTTGAAAAAGATCACCTATGCTTAGCCTGTGGAATGGGAAAGCTAAAACGGGCCTCTCACCGAACACAATCAGAAACCTCCTGCACCAAGCCCTTGGATATGATCCATATTGATCTCTGTGGACCCATATCTACACAAAGCCTCTCAGGAAAGAAGTACATCTTGGTACTTGTTGATGAATACTCTAGATACACCTGGGTTGAGTTTGTGAAGAAGAAATCAGATGTTCTTGACCTACTCATTGGGGTGATGAAAAGAATCCAACTCCTTCTACAACTAAAACTCATTAAAGTTAGAAGCGACAATGGAACTGAATTAAAAAATGCCAGAATCGATGAATACCTCATCAATGAAGGCATCACACAAACCTTTCTGCAGCCAGAATCCCATAACAGATTGGAATGGTAGAACGAAGGAACAAAACCCTTGTGGAAGCAGCAAGGACCATGCTTGCTTTATCGGAGTTACCCATTACCTTCTGGGCTGAAGCAATTTCTACTGCATGCTTCACCCAGAATTGATCCATCATCAACAAAAGGCACCAGAAGACACCCTACGAGCTCATTAATCAGAGAAAACCAAATGTCAAGTATTTCCATGTCTTTGGGTGCAAATGCTTTGTACTCAATGATAGGGAATATCTTGGCAAGTTTGACAAGAAAGCTGATGAAGGGATCTTTCTGGGATACTCTCAAACCGCAAAAGCCTACAGAGTCCATATCAAAAGGACAAAAATTGTCATATAAAGCACCAATGCGAACTTTGATGACGCCACACCAATGACTTATGGACACAACAGTTTAGGACTTGGACTTCAAGGAAGAACATCTGATTCATCACTTGGCAAACCAAATGAATCAGAGTTAGCTCAATTATTTGAAGACATCTTCTAAAAAGAAGTAATCTATGGACATGCACCTCCTTCAAAATCCACTTCTAGAATCGATGAAGAACATGAAGTCTCCATTACTAAAGGTACAACTCTTACTGAAACTCATGTTACTTCACCTTCTACTTCTTCTATGTCTTCAGATCAAGAACAAGAATCAGAGTCTAACTCTGGAAATGATCTATTCGAGGGGGAGCAAGCAGTTCCATCAGTCAATGAAGAACTGCATCCTGTTGCTCAAGAACCCCAGTCAAGCACCAAGTGGACGAAAGACCACCCACATCACCAAATCATTGGTGATCCAACATATGGTGTAAATACGATATCAGCAACAGCAAATGAATGCCACTTAGCCAACTTCCTTAGCATGATTGAACCAAAGAAAATTTCTGAAGCCCTACAAGATCCAAACTGGATAGATGCAATGCAAGAAGAACTACTACAGTTTGAGAGAAACAAGGTATGGTCCCTTATGCCTTTACCCAAAGGGAAGACAGCCATAGGAACCAAATGGGTCTTCCGAAACAAGAAGGACGAAGATGACATAGTAATAAGGAACAAGGACATGCTTGTTTCCAAGAGCTACTGCCAGGAAGAAGGGATTGACTATGATGAGACATTTGCTCCCGTTGCAAGACTTGAAGCCATCAGGATATTCCTAGCCTATGCAGCACACAAAGGCTTTAAGGTCTATCAGATAGATGTCAAGTCTGCCTTCCTCAACGGAAAACTTCAAGAAGAATTTTACGTGCAGCAGCCCCTTGGGTTTGAAGATCCAAAACATCCAGAGTATGTCTGTTTTCTGGACAAAGACCTCTATGGGCTAAAACAAGCACCCAGGGCCTGGTATGAAACTCTATCCACCTTTCTCATCAACAATGGCTTCGAAAAAGGTACAAACGATACAACCCTATTTCTCAAGAAGCATAAAGGTGACATACTACTAGTACAAATATATGTGGACGACATTATATTTGGCTCTACAAATGCAAAACATTGCAAAAAATTCTCAAAGCTGATGAAAAGCAAATTTGAGATGAGCATGATGGGAGAACGTAGTTTCTTCCATGGTCTTCAAATAAAAAAAACTTCAGAAGGGATTTTCATCAATCAGTCCAAGTATGTGACTGAACTTCTGAAGAAATACTCTCTTTCAAATTCATCATCGATGAGAACTCCTATGGCTACAGGAGCCAAATTATTTGCTGATCCATCTGGCAAATCTATGGATGTCACAACCTATAGAGGCATGATTGGATCACTCATGTATCTGACTGCAAGTAGACCAGATATCATGTTTGTTACATCTCTTTGTGCAAGGTATCAATCCAATCCTAAAGAATCTCATCTCTCTCCAGTCAAGAGGATCTTTAGATACCTTAAGGGAACCCCTTCATTGGGTCTCTGGTATCCTAAGAACTCTGGCTTTGATCTAATAGCCTATACAGATGCAGATCATGCAGGGTGCAAGTTTGATAGAAAGTGTACGTCTGGAAGATGTCAACTCTTGGGGGACAAGCTGGTAAGTTGGACATCCAGAAAACAGAATTGTGTCTCAACCTCTACAGCAGAAGCAGA
Organism: Cynara cardunculus var. scolymus; assembly: GCF_001531365.2. NCBI lineage: Eukaryota > Viridiplantae > Streptophyta > Magnoliopsida > Asterales > Asteraceae > Cynara > Cynara cardunculus. Next base: position 26,709 of record NW_020201714.1, read on the forward strand.
ATATGTTGCTGCTGCTAGTTGTTGTTCACAAGTTCTCTGGATGAAGACTCACCTTAAGGACTATGGCTTTCAATATGAAAAGAAACCAATCCTCTGTGACTCCAAGAGTGCAATAGCTATCTCTGGAAACCCTGTGCAGCATTCCAAGACCAAGCACATCGATGTAAGGTACAACTTTCTGAAAGACAATGTTGAAAAAGGTAATATAGAGATGTACTTTGTTCCTACTAAGATTCAACTTGCTGACATTTTCATAAAAGCTCTTGATGAGAAAAGATTTTTGTTCCTAGTCAGCAAGATGGGTATGCTGAATCTCACCACTTAGAGGCAATCATTAGTCTGAAACCAGAGATCCTCAATATCTCATGGTCATGCCTATAAGTGATAAATATTATGATATCCATAAACACCAAGTACTCTAACCCAGAGCCTCTGGTTGTAAAGACCAGAGCCTATGGCCATTTAGAATCACTTAGATTAATTTTTTGGCAAAAATTTTAATCGCCTTTGGAACCAGAGACCTCTGGTCCAAAGAAAATACTTGGTATTTTCTCACCAAGTATTCCCCTCCAAACCAGAGCCTCTGGTTCTATAGACCAAAGCCTCTGGATTCCAATTCTTTGAGACCAGAGCCACTTTGGTCTCAAACTTGGACTTCCTTGGTCATTCATGCATGTAACCACGTCGTTTTCCATCACCCTTTGGAACTAGAGACCTCTGGTCCAAAGCCAATACTTTGTGAATTTTTTTCACTAAGTAATCTTTCATCAACCAGAGCCTCTGGATTTAAAGTCTTTGAAACCAGAGCCCTCTGGTCTCAAAGGCACATCCATTCTACACCCACATATATGCATTTAACCAATTTTTCATATTTCTTTGCATCGCCATTGCAACCAGAGCCTCTGGTCTCAAAGTCACCATCTTTTCATACCATTTTGCATATACTTCACCATACCCTCATAACTATTTTCATCACACTTACAACCAGAGCCTCCAGTTCTAAAGACCAGAGCCTCTGGATTTGTTGTCTTTGGAACCAGAGCCCTCTGGTCTCAAAGACACACTCTTTCTCATGTCCAATCTCACACTTAGCCACATTTCATACCATTCTTCCATCATCATTCACAACCAGAGCCTCTGGTTGTATAGACCATAGCCTCTGGTCATCAAAATGAACCTACCTATCGGTTCAAGGGAGAGTTTTAAACTCAATCTCCTCCCCATGCATCATTTAAGGGGGAGATTTTATTTCATCATAAAGAACTTTCCATTGCATATATATATGCATTTTCCATCCCAGAGCCTCCGGTTCTACTAACCAGAGCCTCTGGACACCAAAATGCTAGATAAATGATGAATAAAACATGAGTAGGCAACCAGAGCCCCTCTGGTCCTACATCATGGGTTGTCCATGTTTAACCAAAGCCTTTAGTTCGACTATCCAGGGCTCATTATACATACAACCTAACAATTCATCGATGAACTTATTCATCATGCGCAACCAGAAACCTCTGGTTCCTCATCCCAAAAGGGAATGTTTAACTAGAGACCTCTGGTTCCCCATCCAATGAGTCATATCCAACCAGAGCCCCTCTGGTTCCATGACAAAACAATTTTCATCAAACCCATCTTAATTGCAAAATCTTTAAAGATTATACAAAATTGCAGCTTTTGTGACTAAAAACTATACTTCATGGGTTTTTAGAAAACCAAAACTCGTAATTAGTATTAATCTTACAATTACATAGAATTTTAAATTGTTTTTGGCGCGATATTTCAAGAGATATTATTTGGAATAACTTTTAATTACTCCAAATAATTCAAACGTCACCTTACACAAAAGCCTGCCATATAAACAGGATGTTCCCAATAAATCTCTTCACATTACCCATTCACCCTCCCATCACGACACGTGTCGTCCAACATTAATGGCACAGAACCGTCAAGACGGCCAACGATCCCCACCAAATCACCTTTTTGCCAAACGTCTTCCACTATCATGATTAACATTTAAATATTTTTTTGCCAGTTCCCCTCCTCCACCTATAAATACCCATCTTCCCTACACCACTTCCTCTTTACGCTCCCAAAACCTGCAACTACCTACAGACAAACTGAAAAACTCAAAACCTGCAACCACAACTAGCAATGGCATCCTCCGCCTCTCACGAATCAAACAACAGCGACAACCATGTGCAATCAACCGGCGCCGATAGCCGTACACTGGTGTTCCTTCTCTTAAAACCAAACAACCACGCGATTGACCTTCGAACCAATCTGTTTGAAGAAAAGTTTGCCATGATGATAGAGTTCTTCAAGAACTATTGTAACGCCCCAACCCACATATTGCATGTAACACATATTTCATACAAAAGAAATACATGATATCATTCCATTCA
>NW_020201714.1:29232-36792 GCF_001531365.2 Cynara cardunculus var. scolymus
ATATATATAACAAATATATGAATAAATAGAAACGTAATACCAGATCTTTTCCATTTATCAAGCAAAGCATTCCGCTTATTCAAATCTCAAAACTCTGAACCAATCAGGTYCCACATAATGCCACTTTTAAACCTTTTCTTAAACAAACAAGGTTATATAAAGCTTTTGGCCACACCTGACATTTTCTCCTCAATAACATCCAAACTATAATTTCCAATAAGAACCTTGAYCCTAAATCTTTAAGTCACAAAGAAATAAAGACTCCGGAACACGGTAATCTTAAAGGATATAATAGAATGACTTATATCGTACAACACACATGCAATTTCCACCCTTATATCCAAAGGTACACCTCTCCTTGATATGCCATCCTTATCCCATGGTACACATCTCCTTGATATGCCACCCTTATTTCATCATCAAAACTTTTCATAAAACAATTCCAAATAGACCGCAACCATTGGAATTATTATTAATCCAAAATTATTTATTTCAAAACTTCCTTTCTATGATAAAATAACATTTCTCATTGAAAACACAACATTACATCAAATCCGGTCAAYYTTGACTTAGCCGGACTTCAAATCCGGTCAACTATCCGGACAACACAGCCTAAGCTTTGTCCGATTTAACACTTGAACAAATTTCAAGTTTGTCCGGATAACAAATCCGGTCAATACYYCGCATAAAGCTTGAACGATTTATCACTTAGAATATAAACCATCTTTGTCCGGATAACATGTCCGGTCAATACCCCGCTCATTACTTAGCCGATTTAAAATAATATGGCCACTATTTGGTCGTATTCTTACTTCTTAGTTCAAAAAGATAATTTTTCTTACCAATCATAACCCGATCAACACTTAACCAATTTAAGATAATCCGGACAATACATCGATTAAACTTTGTCCGATTTCAAATAGTCCGGACAACACATCGTCCATCCTTTGTCCGATTTAAAGTAATCCGGTCAAACCTTGTCCGGTTTAATATCCGGATAAACACTTAGAGCAAAAAGACTTATTTCTATCCATATTCAAACAAAATTCATATGAAACCAGTAATAATTTTTATGCAAAAGAGTTTTAGAAACTACTCACCTTATGAAATCAGATGAGATTCAATCTTCTTGAAATCAAGCACTTGCAATCCGGTCAACCTCACTTTAAACTTTTACACACTTCTTCAAAAATGGCAAGCAAAAGAGATATGAGGGTCTCACCCTCATATTTATACTTTCTAAATAAGGTAAGGCGGCTAAACCACCCTTACCATACATGCATGCATATACTCATACCCATGACCTCCATATATATATATATATATATCATCCATACACATATATTTTATTATGCATATAATACCTATGCACAAAATTTCACATACCAACATGATCAAATATATCAATTTATCATGCTATCACATAATCATTTAATCAGATAATCACATAATAATTACCTTGGGTGATGCCTAGAATCCTGTTATCACAACTGTGCGTTGACATTAATCGACAATGGCGTACCGTTTACATACGTCCAACTGTATTGGCAGACTTGCGAGTATATCCCCGACAGTCGTGGAATCGTGGGGGATATTGACGCTCCAAATGACATGATCTGTTCCGTCAAAATCTCCCGGGTAAAGGTCTCTAGAGTCTTTTGCATTCCCACACGCCAAGAACTTGGCATTGACCACTACGTCGAACTACCCAAAAGCTCTGATATCCTCCCTGTTAGACCCCATAATTTATAAGTGTAAAAGTAATGAAGAACAATAAGTGATGAAGAACCAGAAGACTGATGAAGACGTTAAGGCATAATTGACCAAGTCTGAAGAACAACCAGAGGGTCGATGAATCGACCAGAGATGCGATAGAAAGAGCATTTTCATCATCCCTCTGGTCAACAACACTTAGAGTTTTCTTCAGCAACTCAACCAGAGGCATACGATGAAGATATAAGGATAAGGTTGAATCATCATCCCATGGAAGACAACTAGAGATAACTATTCGACAGCTGGATTTCAAGTTTATCTTAGTTTGTAGCTTATCCATAGTTTAGATAAACTTTATCTATTAGTAGAAGATTAGCTAAATAGTCTCACTAGATAGTTATCTTCTAATTAGCCTTCTAGTATAAATAGGTGATTAGGCCTATTGTAATCAATGTCGCTTTTACGTTTTTCATATTGAATAAAGTGAAATCATTAGCACTCAAGATTGTTCTTTGAATGTTCATACATTGTTTATGAGTGTTCATCATTTTGTTCATTAAAACACTATAATTTGGTTATTCTTAACTTGATTATTAGTGTTATTGAGAGATCTGGGATCAACAATTGGTATCAGAGCCAATTGGTTGTTTTTCCAATCAAACGATCATCCAAAATCTCTCAATTCACATATTTCACGAAAACATCTTCACAAAAAACTTAAAATTCCTCTCTCTTCATATCTCCAATGGCCAACTGGAATTCTGCATATAGTGTTGGCTCCCTCACCAAACCTCCAACTCTTCAACAAGAATAGTACCCACAATGGAGAATAAGGATGGTAAACTTCATGAAGGGATGGACAAAAACCTCCTGCGATCTGTAATGGAGGGTCCTTACGTTCCACAGACTCTTGTCCCAAGAGTCCCAAGAACAAACACCACAGCAAAAATTTCTTCATATTACATGCCCAAGGATGAGAAAAACTGGGATGAAGACGATATTGAGCGTGTAGAAATTGACAAGAAGGCCAAGCGACTAATCATCCAGGCCATTCCCAATGAAAATTTTCAATCCCTTGATGCATGTTCCACAGTAAAAGAATTGTGGGATGAACTTGCAAGCCAATTGGAAGGAGGAGCTAAAACAAAGAAGAATCGTAGAGCACAATGTCTCAACGAATACCCCAATTTTAAAGCTCTTCCTGATGAACCAATACAGAAGACTTACGATCGTTTCAACACATTGATTAATCAATGTCGTCGAAGTGATATCTCAAGAACTAAGGAACAAAACAATGTTTTGTTCCTAAAAAGTCTTGGCGATGAATGGACTCAGTTGTCAATGTCCCTTCAAGCTAATCAGAACCTAGACGGCTGGTCACTTCATGATTTGTATGGAACGCTTCCAGCACAAGAGAACGACATTATGAATAAGAAAGTATCTATCAGTGGACCTCTAGCTCTTGCTGCTGATGAAAAGGAAGTATCAAGGACCCCCACCAGAGAACACAAGAAGAAAGGAAAGTAAGCAATGGTGGTAGAATCAGAATCTGAAGACGAGTCAACTGAATCAGATGATGATATCAAAGCCTTTGCTAAGTCTCTGGCCTTGATTACAAGACAGTTCCAAAAGAAGTTCATCAAGAGACCCCATGAACGAAGAGATTTCAAGAAGGAGAAGTACCAGTCATACCAAAAGAAGAAACCACCGAAATTCTATCAGAGTGAAGAAAGAAGAGAAAAAAGAGAAGAGAGAGAGGACAGAAGGGAGGACAAGAAGGTAGATAAAAACGGATGGAAAAATGACTTTCGCTGCTTTAGATGCAGGAAAATTGGTCATTTTTCAAAAGAGTGCAGAGGACGATTGGTAAAGGATGCCAATTACTAGAAGAATAAGTACAAGTACAATTCAAGAGAGCACTCATCTGTTTGATGGCCAAATCTGCAGCATAATCCACCTCCGACTCTGATGATCAGGTATGTGAGTCTACTTCCAATAAAACCAACTCTGCTCCATCTGAGATAGAGTTAAGGGTGATAAAACTTTCAGAGGATTTCTTTAAATTAAAAGAGAAAATAAATTTTGAAAAATCTGAAAGACTAAAAGCAAAAAAAGAAGCAAGGTTCTAGAAAAGAGAAACTGATCTTCTAACCAAAGAAAAAGCCAAACTTGTTAAGGCAAAGACTCGTATCACCACACTTAAGAAATCAGAGGAAGAAAAACTTTCGGAACTAAACAAACGAATAACTAAGGACTTAGAAAAGAAAACAAAGGCCTTAAAAGAATCTGAGGCAGAGAGACTAAACTTAGTTGCTCTTAAAGATTTCTTTCAAAAGGAAAGGGAAATCCTTCACCAGAAGCTTCAAACTAATGAACTTCTGATGAAGAAGTACAAAGATGCCCAAGATGTTTATGAAAAGTTAAACGGTCAAACAGACACTCAAGGGATTGGATTCAATGAATTGGACTCCTTCATCGAATCAAAGAAATCCACCCTTGAATCCACTTTCAAACTTGGATGCATTTAGAAACCCGACTTTATCCCGAATCAAAAAACATATTTTAAAAGAGTTAAAGTCGATGGAAAAACTGTCGTTTTAAGACAGGATTTTGAAAATATGGTGTACGAGCAGTACATGTAAGAATTCTGATGAAAGGAATGACACCTCCAAATCAGAGACCGATGGAAACCTTATGGTCAAACCAGAGTCTTTGGGTGTCAATTCCACTTCATCAACAAGTACTGTTGATAAAAAGAAGAATCCTAATGAGGAACCATCAACTGATGAGTCGGTGAACCATAACCGAAAGTTCAGCTAAGTCAGAATCGATGGAACTTCAAACAGATCACTCTGAAGCATCAACCTCTGAACCCACACCTCCCACAAACATTCATGCTAATTTTGATTTTGAGAAATTAGCGAGAGACTTTCTCCATTCTGAATCTGAAGAGGAAACAATATGTGAATCACCAGTAATCAGTTTATCCCTAAAAACTTCAAATCCTTAATGAAAACTGATGTTCCACCATCGATGAAATCTTCGGACAAAGGAAAGGGAAAGCTGAGAAATAGCAAATCTGTCAAAGATAACTCACAAGGCCCTAGTACACCCTTCAAGTTCATTAAGTCTACTCGTGAGCAAAAATAGATGTGGCCTGCCTCTGAGAAAACTAACCACCACTTTTCCTCGCATTCAGCTGAAGTAAAGTAGTCCTTCCTCAGGAGAAAATAAGTAAAGACAAAGACCTCTTCAAATATTAAATATGAACTAGATAGGAAGTTTGTAAAAAAAACGATGCTAGGGCAGGATTTACAACCCCTGCATTTACTTCTTTATTTTCAGCGAATAAAAAGAACGTTAGACATTCATTCCCAAAGTATAATAATTGTCAATGTTTAGCTATTTTACAAAACCTGAGGAATCACATGTTGACACATCACTGCATATTCTCACAACACGTTTATCATTACAAAGTTAAAACCAATGAGAAGGTGAAAAAGCCCAAGTACAAGGGCAAGGGAAATGCTAATAATCCAAAGCCTACAAAGGCTAAGGGAAATGAAGAGAGAGTGGTATCTCCTACTAACAAATGTGGACCCATTAAGAAATGGGTACCTAAAACCCTTTAATTTGTCTTGCAGGACCAACATGTGTAACCATGGTACATGGATTCAGGTTGCTCCAAGCACATGACTGGTGACAAAAGTCAGCTGACCTCCTTCATCGCAAAATCTGGAGGTTCTGTCACTTTTGGAGACAACAGCAAGGGAACCATCAATGGATACAAAACTCTCATCAAAGGCAACATCTCCATCAGCAAAGTGGCTTATGTTGAAAGTTTGAAGTGCAACTTACTAAGCATAAGCCAGTTCTGCGACAAGGGTCTTGAAGTCAGGTTCCGCAAAGGTTTCTGTATCATAGAGACAAAGCCTAGTCAAACCATTATCAAGGCCAAGAGAGAAGGGAATCTATATCTTCTGGATTTTTAATCCTCTGAGGGACAAGACACCCTTTGCCTTGTAACTCATAAGAGCGATGACAATTGGCTATGGCACCATAAGTTCTCACACCTGAATTTTGGTGTCTTAAGAAAGCTAGCCAAACAGAAGCTGGTAAAGGGGATTCCTGATCTCAACTTTGAAAAAGATCATCTATGCTCAGCCTGTGAGATGGGAAAGCTAAAACGGGCCTCTCACCGAACAAAGTCAGAAACCTCCTGCACCAAGCCCTTGGATATGATCCATATGGATCTTATTGGGCCCATATCTACACAAAGCCTCTCAGGAAAGAAGTACATACTTGTACTTGTTGATGAATACTCCAGATACACCTGGGTTGAGTTTGTAAAGAAAAAATCATATGTTCCTGACCTACTCATTGGAGAGATGAAAAGGCTCCAAGACCTTCTACAACGGAAACACATTAAAGTTAGAAGCGACAATGAAACTGAATTCAAAAATGCCAGAATAGATGAATACCTCATCAGTGAAGTCATTACACAAAACTTTTCAGCAAAAAGAACTCCTCAATAGAATGGAGTGGTGGAACGAAGGAACAGAACCCTCGTGGAAGCAGCAAGGACCATGCTTGCTTCATCGGAGTTACCCATCACATTCTGGGCTGAAGCTATTTCCACTGCCTGCTTCACCCAGAATTGATCAATCATCAACAAAAGGCACCAGAAGACACCTTATGAGCTCATCAACCAAAGAAGACCAAATCTCAAATATTTTCATGTCTTTGAGTGCAAATGCTTTATACTTAACGATAGGGAATTTTTTTGGCAAGTTCGACAAGAAAGATGATGAAGGGATCTTTCTGGGCTATTCTTAAACTGCCAAGGCCTACCGAGTCTACATCAAAAGGACAAGAATTGTCATCGAAAGCATCAATGTGTCCTTTGATGATTCCACACCAATGACTTCTGAACACAACAGTTCAGGACTCGGACTTCAAAGGAGAGCATCTGATACATCACTTGGCAAAACCAATGAATCAGAGTTAGCTCAATTATTTGAAGACATCTTCAATGAAGAAGTAATCTCTGGACATGCACAAAATGAAAAATCTATCTCCAGAACCAATGATGAACATGAAGTCTCCAATGCTAAAGGTACACCTCTTACTGAAACTCATGTTACTTCATCTTCTACTTCTTCTATGTCTTCAGATCAAGATCAAGAACCAGCATCTAACTCTGGAGATGATCTCTTTGAGGGGGAGCAAGCAGTCCCATCAGTCGATGAAGAACTGCATCCTGTTGCTCCAGAACCCCAATCAAGCACCAAATGGACAAAAGATCATCCACACCAACAAATCATTGGTGATCCAACATCGGGTATCAAGATGAAATCTGCCACTGCCAATGAATGTCTCTATGCCAACTTTTTGAGTATGATAGAACCAAAGAAATTTTCAGAAGCCCTACAAGACTTAAACTGGGTAGAGGCAATGCAAGAAGAATTACTCCAGTTTGAAAGAAACAAAGTATGGCCCTTATGCCTCTACCCAAAGGGAAGACGGCCATAGGAACCAAATGGGTTTTCAGGAACAAGAAGGATGAAGATGGCATAGTCATAAGGAATAAAGCCAGGCTTGTTGCCAAGGGCTACTGTCAGGAAGAAGGGATAGACTACGATGAAACATTTGTTCCTGTCGCAAGATTTGAGGCCATCCGGATATTCCTAGCCTATGCAGGTCACAAAGGCTTCAAGGTTTATCAGATGGATGTCAAGTCCGCCTTCCTAAACGGTAAACTTCAAGAAGAAGTATATGTATAGAAGCCCCCTGGGTTTGAAGATCCAAAACATTCAGATTACGTCTACTTTCTGGACAAAGCTCTCT
>NW_020201714.1:37607-47948 GCF_001531365.2 Cynara cardunculus var. scolymus
TGGATGAAGACTCAACTTAAGGACTATGGATTCCATTATGACAAAATTCCCATCCTCTGTGACTCCAAGAGTGCCACAACAATCTCTGCAAACCTAGTGCAGCATTCCAAGACCAAGCACATCGATGTAAGGTACCATTTTCTAAAAGACAATGTTGAAAAAGGTAATATAGAAATGTACTTTGCTCCCATTGAGATTCAACTTGCTGACATTTTCACAAAAGCTCTTGATGAGAAAAGATTTTTATTCCTAGTCAGCAAGATGSGTATGCTGAATCTCACCACTTAAAAGGCAATAAATATTCTTAAATCAGAGATTCTCAATATCTCATGGTTATGCCTACAAGTTATACATAGCAAGAAGCCATAATCTATAAGTACTTCAAACCAGCGTATCTGGTTCTAAAGACCAGAGCCTTTGGCCATGAAGAAATCTTTTAATATGGCTTAAAGTTTTTCATCGCCTTTGGAACCAGAGACCTCTGGTCCAAAGCAAATACGTAGCTTTTATTGACTAAGTATTGCCTTCGCAACCAGAACCTCTGGTTCCATAGACCAGAGTCTCTGGATTCTCACTCTTTGAGACCAGAACCTCTGGATTCTCATCCTTTGAGACCAGAGCCCTTTTGGACTCCATCGCATATCATCATTCATGTAACCAGAGCCTCTGGTTCTAAAGACCCGAGCCTCTGTTTTCCATGTCCTTTGCAACCAGAGACCTCTGGTTTCCAAATAAGGCTTGGCATGCTAAATTCGCCAATCATTCATCTTTAATAGCATATCCAAGACAACCAGGCATCTGGTTCTAAAGACCAGAGCCTCTGGATTCATACTCTTTGTAACCAGAGCCCCTCTGGACCCAAAGAGCCCTCCCCCCTTTCTCACTCACTTGCCCTTAATCATATATTCATACTTTATTTCATCACCTTTGCAACCAGAGCCTCTGGTTCTAAAGCCCAGAGCCTCTGGATTCAAAGCCTTTGGAACCAGAGCCCTCTGGTCTCAAAGGCCCATCCATAATACTCTTTGACATACACAACCATTTACTCACTTCTTTTCATCGCTTTTGCAACCAGAGCCTCTGGTTCTAAAGACTAGAGCGTCTGATTCATTGTCTTTGAAACCAGAGCCCTTATGGTCTCAAAGACCCATTCATATGCATATCCATTTGCATACTTAGACATATATCATACATCTTTTCATCTCCATTCACAACCAGAGCCTCTAGTTGTATAGACCAGAGCTTCTGTCACCTCAATCCACATTGTTATTGCTTCTAGGGGGAGTTTCTAAAACTCATATCTTATCTACATGCATCATTTGAGGGGGAGCTATTCATTCATCATGAATCTCCATTGCATAAGTATGCAATTTCCATACCAGAGCCTCTGGTTCTACTATCCAGAGCCTCTGAACACCTAAATGCTAAATAATACACCAAGTATTTAACCAGAGCCCCTCTGGTTCTACATAATGGATTGCCCATGCTTATACTAAGCCTCTGGTTTGTCATCCAAAGCCTCTTTATCATGAAATCCAACATTTCATCGATGAATTCCTTCATCGATGTTCAACCAGAGCACCTCTGTTTCCCCATCAAAAGGGTTATGTTCAACCAGAGCTCCTTTGGTTACATGACAATTTATTCTCAAAAACCCATCTCTAATTGCAAAAAATTTAAGATTATATAAAATTGCAGCTTTTGTGACTAAAAATTATACAACATGGGTTTTAAGAAGACCAAAACTTCATAATTAGTATTAATCTTATAATTAGATGGAATTTTTTAATTAAATTGTTTTTGGATAAAAATGTCAAGAGATATTATTTGGAATAATTTTTAATTACTCCAAATAAACCAAACGTCATACTCCCACACGCTTGACACCATATACGTACATCATCCTCCCACGAGCCTGACACCATATATAGCCTGTTCCCCATGAACCATTTCAAATTATCCTTCCCTATCCCCGCCTTGACATGTGTCCTCCAACATTAATGGCACGTACAATCAAGACGGCTCACGATCCTCGAATCAACTCACCTTTTGCCAAACGCCTTCAACTTTCATGATTATTTAAATATAATAATTAGAAAACCATTTCATGTTCTCCCCCCCACCTATATATATACCCTTCTTCAATCTTGTTGATCCTAGATCTCTTAATAACAATAATAATCTAGTTAAGAATGACCAAATTATAGTGTTTTAATGGTGAAAGTGATGAACACTCAAGAATGAATTATAGACAATGAAGAACAGGCTTGAGCGTCAAAGGTTTTACTTTATTGATAAGAAAAACATAAAGCGACATTTAGTACAATAGGCCTAATCACCTATTTATACTAGTAAACTAATTAGAAGATAACTATCTAATGAGACTTTTCAGCTAATCTTCTATTAACAGATAATGTTTATGTAAACTATTGATAAGCTTTAATATTAAGATAAACTTGAAGTGTAGCTGTCGACTTGTCATCTCCAGCTGTCTTCCATGGTATGATGAATCATCCTTATTTTTAAATCTTCATTGTATGCGTCTGGATGAATTTTTCTGAAGAAATCTCTAAGTGTTGTTGACCAGAGGGGCGATGAAGATGCTCTTTCCATCGCATCCCTGGTTGTCCATCGGCCCTCTAGTTGTTCTCCAGACTTAGCCAATTCTGCCTTGATGTCTTCATCGGTCTTCTGGTTCTTCATCACTTATTGTTTTTCATTACTTTTTCACTTTATGAATTATGGGCTTTAACAATCTCACCTAAGTAATGAAAGAACAAACATAGACTAATCTAGAAACAACTATGAAGAACAAAGACTAATTTAATAGAAAAACACCAAATTCCAAATTTTCATTGGATGATGAAATTCTTACAACACTGGAAACAAAAGACATTTCATTTTAAGACAAAAGTTTACAACTCATCATGATCTACCTTGGAATATATCTCTGAAGCGCAGAAGCAGTCTTCGATAGCCGATGACTATCGATATCTCATGGATGAGTTGACTCCCTTCTTCTCTTGGCATGTGATTTCTACCAAGTCTTTCTCTGATGACTTTCCAAAACCATTTAAGTGTATCCGTTGAATACTTGAATGCCTCAGTTAATCTGAAGAATTTCTTTGCCCCAAACTCATTCTTGTAAACAAGTCCAAGCTCGGGTTGAGTTAAGACTGAGGCATATCTCTTATCCTACAGGCCTGGGAAGTCTTCATTTGGTGGAGTGCAGGAGAGTCTTTTGATGCCTAAGCGAAGAGCAATTTCAAAATCACTCTTGGCTTGATGGTTTACCAGGGTCTCCATTTTCTTCACCATCGCTCTGTTCGCCATCCGAAATCTGATGTCGTGATCCTGTCGCTGAGCCGTGTATGCATAAACTCGATCAAGTCATAGGGATTGAGGTTGATGAGGTCATTTTCATTAAACACGCTGATTTGACCATGTGCTTTTTCCACTGTGAACTTGATGTATCGTATGGCTCTATTGGCGAAGGTCCTCACTTTTAGATCCATGACCCTCCTTATCCCATCGTTTGAGAAGACAACCTGCGGTGCTTGGGTGGTTTGTCTAATAAACCTATGGTGTAGGAGGTCCATGGACTCTGGCGATAAAATCGGAGGATTGATGGTCAAACTTTCATCGCGGTCGTGATACAAGTGTTGATGGATATTTTCCATCATAATGGGTTCCCTGGGTGGCAACTTTGGACGTCTCCGCAGCGACTCCATATTCTGTATAATTTCATCGACCAGGCTCTGCAGAGGTTGCCTTGACGAAGAGGAAATATCTGTTTGCACCACGGGTGGTTGGGTTGAGGGTTGTGTATGTGTTGGTGAGGGTATGGTTTCTTGTTGGGTTGATTCGACTTGGCTTGGTTCTGGTTCATTGGGTTTGGTTTGGGTGGTTTCTGGTTCATGGGGTTTTGTTTAGGTTTGAGGTTGTTGGGGTGATGAAGGTTAGATTACTATCGGTTCTGGTTGTATGGATAATGTGGAGAATGGTTCTATGGTGCGAGGAGTTGGTGAAGGAGTTAAAGGTAGGTTTGGTGTAGGTGATGGAGTAAAAGGTGGGGAGGTTGGGTTTTCATCGGTTGAGGAACTCAACACGATGGGTTCTGGGGTTGTAGCGAAAGGAACATGTACATCTTCAGAGGGGCAGAGCCTCTGGTTCCCTTGCTTGGGTTCCTTCGATTGAGGGTGGTGGTTGTGTTTGTGATGGTGGTGGTGGTGGTGGTGTAGCAGATTCTGTTTGCTGTGCAGCCGCGGCCTCTGTCTCCCCCTCATAAGGTCCAAGACCTTGATCATCGGGGTCTTGGTCTTCATGTCATGGCCTCTTGTGTTGGCGGCTGCTGGAGCATGATACTCTGCTCCTCTTTTTTTTTGTCATTCCTGAAGGACGTAAGATACGCCTTCAGGACAGCTGGTCATCGACTCTCCTCCATCGTTTGAAGGAGAGAAATGGTGCGCCTTTGTTCATCGTCCAGGTTCTGGGAGAGAACCCTGGTCAGATGGATGGCGTGATGAACGAATTTTGGCACTAATCTCATTGAAAGATGAGACGAATGCCTTGGATAGAGCCCTCAGGTCAACTCTGGTTGCGAACTCTGTGGTTGAGGATGAGGCTTGTGGTGGCACGGAAGTGGTGGTGGATGTAGATGGAGGGATGGGAAGGTTGGTGATAAGATCTCTCACCTCTGTAGTGAATGAAGAGAAAGCTTCAATAAAGGATGGGCTTGCAGAGGGAGGTTGGGGTTGAGTAGGCTGGGGGATTTGGGCTAATATTGTGGTGGGGAGTTGGGTGAGGGTGGTTTGGATGGTGGCCATTTGGTAGGTAAGGGTGGCAAGGGTTTCATCGATAGATGAAGTGGATGGAGGTGGGGTTTGTTGAGGGTGGCAACAGATGCTGTAGGTTGGGCCTCTGCTCCAGAGGCGCCTTCTTGGCCTTGTGAAAATGTGGGCCTAGAAGGACTTCCATCATGTCCTTAATAGACCTCAAGAGAGGAGCTATCTTGTGATGTTGCGACATCGACTTCCTCTTCCTCGGCTTCAGAGGCCGGGTAAGTGAAGCGAATGTGTGTCCCCTTCGGTAGATCAAATATCGAAGGGGGATGTGCATGAAAGGAAGATCGCTCTGAATGATCTTGGGGTTGTTCAATGTCAGAAGTAACACATGCTTCTGTGTGTCTGATTGGTTGTGTTGAGCCTTGAGGTGAAGGGGCTCTTATATCTTCATCACCTTTCTGTTGGGAGAGGGGTGATGGAATATGGGGTTTCTCGGCTGATTCATCTCTAGAGGCCCGAAGAATGGCCTTTGGATGGCTGGCTGGGGTTAGGATTGGACTGGGTCGTCCTTGTTCAATACCCCTGTGGCTTTGATCGCCAGGGGTAGATGTTGTGGTTGCCCTTTGGGTAGTGGGTGGAGGAATTATATGAGTAGGGCCGGGGGAGGCACGATGAGTAGCATCATCATCATCATCTTCATCATCCGATGAAGATGTCTGATGTGCTCCCTCGCTTGATTCAGGGGACGACTCTAATCGCTCTGGGTAGCTGGCCTCGGTTCCTAGGACAGCATAGAGCGTTCATAGGTCTAGCGTATCTCAGATGTCGATGGAATGACATTGAGCATAGCCCTTGAGAGTGGGCGGTTGATGGTGTAACCCTCCTTCGAGAGGGTTGGTCGATGGCCATGCATCATGTAAAATGGAGTGAAGGGCTCTTCGGCAGGTAGTCCATGCTTTCTCATTGCGTCCCCAATGAAGAGGGCAAGGAAACGAAGGAAGAGAACTGCAGATAAAGGCTTGCCAGCGGCTTGGAGTTTGTATTTCTTGACCACCGCCGAGTGAATCTCATTGTATATGAGAAAGGCGTAGTCAAGGTTGAGCTTGAAGAACAAGACGTACATGATTGTCATGATGTTTATATTCCCTTGGTCCAATGACCCTAACTTGTATGTGAGGGCCCTGTTGAGGATGGAGAAAAACATGTTCCACATCGGCGGGAGGAATTGACGTTTGATGTCTGAAACGTTGCGTAGGTCACAATTGTAAACTAGCATTTCAACGAAGCAGAGGATGTCGTCGGTGGTAGGTGGTTCATCATATTTTGCAATTCCATGTTCCCGTCGAGTGGGAATGCACAGAACCCAAAAAAACTTTTACCCGCGATATTTTGAGCAAGCATATCATATCGTTAGGAGCATCCATGTCCCCCATGATTCCATGGCTGTCGGGGTGAAACTCACATGTTTGCCAGTATTGTTGTATGTACTTTAATGGTACGCCGGTGTCAGCAAGAGTTAGGGCGGGAAGGAGAATACAGTTCTTGAAGAACTCTATCATGACAACAAATCGGTCGTCGAACAGTGTGTTTCGTAGGTCAATAGCGTGGTTTTTTGGCTTCACGGGAAGGAACACGATAGCGCAGCTGTCGGGCCGGTGGATTGGACCCTACTGTCATTGTTGTTCGATTCGTGGGAGGCAGAGGAGGCCATTGTTGAGGAAGTTGCAGGTTTTTGTTCATCAAATTCTAGTTGCTTGTTTTGGTAAGCGTAAAGAGGTAATGAAGGTAGAAGAAAGGTATTTATAGGTGGAGAGATGGTGGGGAGGAGGTGGGAGGGTGGGGGTGGGAATGGGAAACGGTTTCTTGATTATTATATTAAAATAATCATGAAAAAGTAGAGGCGGTTGTGTAATAGACGATTTGATTTGGAGATCGTAAGCCGTCTTGATTGTACGTGCCATTAATCTTGAAGGACACGTGTCAAGGCGGGGTTAGGAAAGGTGAAAGTTGAAAGGATGTATAGGGAATAGGCTGTATAAGGTGTCAGGCGCATGTTAGGATGACATATGGATTATTTGAAATAAGAAGTTATTTGAAATAATATCTTGAGAAATATGTATCCAAAAACAATTTAAATTTAAAATCCCATCTAATTGGAAGATTAATACTAATTACGAAGTTTTGATCTTCTAAAAACCCATGTGGTATAGTTTTTAGTCACAAAAGCTGCAATTTTGTATAATCTTTTAAAAGAGTTTTGCAATTAAGATAGGTTTTGTGAATGAAAGATATTTTGTCATGGAACCAGAGGTGTTCTGGTTGACCATGACACATTGGGTGGGGAACCAGAGGGGCTCTGGTTGAACATCGATGAAGGAGTTCATCGATGAAATGTTGAATTGTATGATTGATAGGCCTTGGATGACTAACCAGAGGTCCTAGATAAGCATTGACAATCCATTTTGTAGAACCAGAGGAGTTCTGGTTAAATTCATATTTAGCATTTTGGTGGCCAGAGGCTCTGGATAGTAGAACCAGAGGCTCTGGATGGAAAATGCATATGGTTTGAAGATGAAATAGATGCTCCCCCTTGAATGATGCATGAAGAATGGTTTTGCGGTTTGCAAAAACTCCCCCTCAAACTAATAATAATGAAGAATTAGGGGACCAGAGGCTCTGGTCTATACAACCAGAGGCTCTTGTTGTGAAGAATGATGAAATTAAGATGTGCAAGGTGGCTAAGTATCCAAGTAAAGAGGTATATAGATGGGTCTTTGAGACCAGAGGGGCTCTGGTTCTAAAGACAATAAATTCAGAGCTCTGGTTGCAAAGACAAGGAAAAATATGTATGAGTAAAGAGTATAGAGGTCGAGCCTTTCAGACTAGAGGGGCTTTGGTTCCAAAGACTTTGAATCCAGAGGCTCTGGTCTTAAATACGATGAAATGAAGTATGAAAATATGGTTAAGTCCATGTGAAGTGAGAAGAGGGATACTCTTTGGGTCCAGAGAGGCTCTGGTTGCAAAGAGTAGGAATCCAGAAGCTCTGGTGTTTAGAACCAGAGACTCTGGTTGATGTAGAGATCTTAGGGTTTGATGAAAGAAGGGTGTGGTGTATGTCAAGTCGTAGATGGGAACTTGATATCGCTGGTTTCGAAGGAATTGGAAACCAGAGGCTCTGGTCTTTGGAACAAGAGGCTCTGGTTGAGAAGGTAATACTTAGTGAAGAAAACTAAGTATATGYTTTRGACCAGAGGGGCTCTGGGTCCAAAGGGTGATGTAAAATGATGAGATTAAATGCATGAATGCCCAAGTCCAAGATTGAGATTAAATATGATTTGGTCTCAAAGAATTGGAGTCTAGAGGCTCTGGTCTATATAACAAGAGGCTCTGGTGAGTAATAGAATACTTGGTAAAAAGTACTAAGTATTCGCTTTGGACCAGAGGGGCTCTGGTCCCAAAGGCGATGAAGATTGTTTGCCAGATATAAATCGAAGTGATTCTAAATGGCCAGAGGCTCTGGTCTGTATGACCAGAGGCTCTAGTTTAGGATACTTGGAGTTTATGGCTAAAATTTTATATATCACTTATAGGCATAACCATGAGATATTAAAGATCTCTGGTTTCAATATATATATATATATATATATTGCCTTTAAGTGGTGAGATTCAGCATACCCATCTTGCTGACTAGCAAAAAAAATCTTTTCTCATCAAGAGCTTTTGTGAAAATGTCAGCAAGTTGAATCTCAGTGGGAACAAAATACATTTCTATATTCCCTTTTTCAACATTGTCTTCCAAAAAATGGTAGCTTACATCGATGTGCTTGGTCTTGGAATGCTGCAATGGGTTTGCAGAGATTGCTATGGCACTCTTGAAGTCATAGACGATGGGGACGTTGTTATAATGGAATCCATATTCCTTAAGCTGAGTCTTCATCCAGAGAACTTGTGAACAACAACTAGCAGCAGCAACATACTCTGCTTCTGCTGTGGATGTTGACACAATTTTGTTTTCTGGATGTCCAACTTACCAGCTTGTCCCCGAAGAGGTGACAACATCCAGACGTGCTCTTTCTATCGAGTTTGCAACCTGCATGATCTGCATCTGTGTAGGCTATTAGATCAAAGCCAGAGTTCTTTGGATACAAGAGACCCAATGATGGAGTTCCCTTGAGGTATCTAAAGATCAGAGAGATGCGATTCTTTAGGATATGATTGTTATCTTGCACAAAGACATGTGGAAAACATAATATCTAGTCTACTAGCAGTTAGATACATGAGTGATCCAATCATGCCTCTGTAGGTTGTTACATCCACAGGTTTGCCTGATGGATCAGCAAATAACTTAGGGCCTGTAGCCATAGGTGTTCTCATCGATGATGAATTTGAGAGAGAGTATTTCTTCAGAAGGTCAGTCACATATTTAGACTGATTGATGAAAATTCCTTCTGAAGTTTGTTTTATTTGAAGATCGAGGAACAAGCTTAGTTCTCCCATCATACTCATCTCAAATTTGCTTTTCATCAACTCTGAGAATTTTTCGCAATGTTTTGCATTTGTAGAACCAAATATGATGTCATCCACATATATTTGAACAAGTAAGATATTGCATTTGTGCTTTTTGAGAAAGAAGGTTGTATCGATTGTACCTTTTTCGAATCCATTATTGATGAGAAAGGTAGATAGAGTTTCATACCAGGCCTAGGTTGCTTGCTTCAGCCCATAGAGGGCTTTATCCAGAAAGTAGACGTAGTCCAGATGCTTTGGATCTTCGAACCCAGGAGGTTGCTGCATGTAGACTTCTTCTTGAAGTTTGCCATTGATGAAGGCAGACTTGACATCCATCTGATTGACCTTAAAGCCTTTGTGAGTTGCGTAGGCTAGGAACATTTTGATGGCTTCAAGTCTTGCAACGGGAGAAAATGTCTCATCATAATCAATCCCTTCTTCCTGGCGGTAGCCTTTGGCCACATGGCTGGCTTTGTTCCTTATTACGATGCCATCTTCGTCCTTTTTGTTTTGGAAGACCCATTTAGTTCCTATGGCCGTCTTCCCTTTGGGTAGAGGCATAAGGGACCATACTTTATTTCTTTCAAATTGGAGTAATTCTTCTTGCATCGCGTCTATCTAGTTTGGGTCTTGTAGGGCTTCTGAAATCTTCTTTCGTTCTATAATGCTCAGAAAGTTGGCGAAGAGACATTCATTTGCAGTGGCAGATCTCGTCTTGACACCAAAGGTTGGATCACCAATGATTTGGTGGTGTGGGTGATTTTTTGTCCACTTGGTGCGATTGGGGTTCTAAAGCAACATGATGCAGCTCTTCATCGACTGATGGAACTTGTTGGACCTATAAATTCAGTTTTGATATTGATCTCATACTCTGAATGAACTCTTAGGACAATCACAATGCAGCGGAAACAATTATAAGAACAAAACAGAGTAATTAAACCAAGAACACACAGTTTAATATGAGAAAGAAGATGAACACAAGAGAATAGCTTCAAAGGTTTTCAATTCATTCAATTGAAATTTAGACGATTAAAATTCGGAAGCACAC
>NW_020201714.1:48153-51418 GCF_001531365.2 Cynara cardunculus var. scolymus
CTTATTGCCAGAGGACCATTTTCCAGAACCTCTGTGAGAGACATCAGAGGTTCTGTCATTCTTGACTTGCACGATGAAACAGCTTTTGATGCTAGTCCTCTGTTGTCTTTTGTAGAAGATACCCTTCTTTCAACACTTGCAGAATACTTTTTCATACTTTTACATGAAGTAAATATTAGAGCTAACAATCTCCTCCTAAGTATGAAAAAGTAAAAATGGACAGTTGAATGCAAGAAAATGAAAGAATTACAAGAGGAGATTAAACTCATCCTCTGAAAAGAATTACAAAATTGAAAGAATAGAAAATTTTGTTTCTTAGGCCTATACTATTACAGAAGATTAGTCCACATCAGAGTCTGGATAGTCATCTATGGAAAATTGCAGATCTGACTTGATAGTTTTGTAGACTTTGAAAATCCATTATCTGAAGGAGACTTGAACTTTGATTGCTTCCAGAATACCGGTCACTTCGTCCGCCCTTAGATGCCCTCTGTGCACCTCTGCTGCTACTAGGTTGAACACCCACTTAAGAGACTCTGTCGATCACTTGTTCACCTCTGCCGGATCAAAGAACCTTAGAATGTCATCCTTGTCCAAGAACACAAACCCAAAGACGGGATTGTGGATAATGGTGTTGGGATGACATCTAAGTAACCAACTTGGCCTGTTCTTCGGAGGGGAAATCTTCAAATCTGTTTGGGCCAACCTCATCGCGATATCGAAATCTTTCTGGCTGTAGTATTTTACTTGAGCGCGCATTACTTCGATCAGCCTTCTGAGAGAAGTCGAATAGTTTGACCTCCTCTCCATGTACTTGTTAAGAATTTTGTGCAAGAAGAGAAGGTCAAATACACAGAGGTTGTGGAGGTCAGCATCTGTGAACGTCTATAGGTTGCCGTCATCCCTCTTCACCACATATTGAGCATAAAGCACGGTATTCTTCAGCATAGTCCTTGGAGATATGGTTTCAAGAGAAGTTATCACGTGCTCTGAGAAGACCTGCTCGCGTGGCCTTGTGAGTTTTGACAAGTGAAACTTTGCAGCGGCAGAAGGCATTCCTGTAAGCTCTGGATCGTAAAGGGGGTCTGTGTCCACAGCAGAGTAACGCCACCGCATAATCTCCTCCATAGTGGTTACGGGCTCTGTGCGCACTTGCTGCGTAGGAATTTTGCTCATCGATTCAAGGATCTCAGAAACCCTTCCCACTGTGGCAAATTCTGGAATTCTGGAATTCTAGTTTCTTCTTCTTCTAGTATCGGCCTCTGGGTGGACCCCTCTGGTAGGATTGGCTTGACAGTTCCTACCAGAGCGTCGAACGCACCCGTGGACGTTTCCTCCTTTGCCATTTTGGAGGAAGAGCCTTCTCCAGCTCTGGGGATAGGGGCTCTGCCCTTTCTTGCTTGTGCCTCTACCAAAGACGCCTTTAATGCTCGAACTAGGTCTGGGTCATCATACACTTCTTCATTTATCTCCTTTGGCGTCTCAGAGCTTGACCCCTTCTGTGGCGACTCCTCTACAACTTTACCCTTGCCTTTCCCCTTAGGCTCTGGAGATTTATCTTTTGAGAACAGGGCAGCTGTAGAGTCCACTATCTTTAGTGGTTTGGCAGAGGTTGTCTTCTTAGGCTCTTCAGTCTTTTTCTCTGTCTTCTTCTCCCCCTGATGACGATCATGGTCATCACGTCCTTGATCGTCATGGATTTTGGTGGCTTCTGTTTTGCAAGTAGTAAGAGGAGCCTTCTTCACTCGCCTCAGAATCCTGGTAGCCGCCTTCTCCATTTTCTCGATCACCAACTCAGCGTTCACAGAAGCGTTGCTTATGTCGATCTCTGTGGCCCACTTCATTTTAGAGAGGTTGTGATAGATTTTTCTTCTTAAGCTGTCACCCTCTTTGACGAGCTTTGAAGTGTAGTCTGTTATTGATTGGTTGGAAGCTCGGGCTTTTTTGAGGAGTTGTTCTGTATAATTGCGCACGATCTCTCCTAGGGCTTCAACCATTGCGTCTAGCTCTCTACGAGTGGCTAGATGGTTGATGTTTGCCCTGGAGGATTTGGTATCAACGCCATAGTTGACTGTAGAGGAGAACATCTGCTTGATCTCATCCTTGAAGGCGGAATAGTCTGTGTAGCCGGTGGAGAAGAAATCAGCAGCAAACTGGGCGGCTACCTCTGATAACTCTGTCTTCAGCTTTTGGATTGAGGAAGGGTTGAGAGACAGAGCATTGAAAGCTTCTGTGAGGTCATCTTTATGAAGGACAGAGCTCTAAAGGGCTGAAACGGTCGCCTTGAGTTCTGAAGTTGTGGATGTCAACTCCTTCAGAGCCTCTGTTATTGGTGCAAACGCCTCTGTCAATGGTTGAGAGGTGAACAAGCTTTTCAACTCGTCCAACCTCTGGAATATTGCTGTGGCGAAGGTTTGTAACTCCCCCTTCGTCACATAGGTATCCTGGGAAGCTAGATCACCAACACATGGTGATCTAGTAGCCTCGGAGTGTGAGGCGCCCTCAGCGACTGGTTTTGCGATGTCAGCTAGGGGACTTCCACCGGATCCTCGAACATCTCCAATTGGAGAGCCTACCAGTGTTTTGTCGATATCGTGCCTAGTAGGTTCAGAGCCTAACTCGACAGAGGGATCGCGTGTGGACTTTGGGCGTTCTAGACCTGCAGTCTCTGTGAACCTCTCATATGCCTCTGAAGCATAAGTTAGTTGTTCACTCTTGTGAGGGGAGGCAACGGATGCCTCTTTGCGTTGTGACGAGTCCTTGGGCGAATGGACTCTTATTTTAAAACCAGCATCTTTTTGAGAGGATGTTGGAGTATGTTGTGGTTCCTGGGCAGTGCATTCGACAGAGGATGAATGAATGTCCTCTGCGAGGTTGGTTTGGGTTGGGTTCAGCGTGTGCACGCCTTGTTCAATAGGGGTTCCCTCTAGAACAGGGTCTCTAGAAATGTGGGTAGCACTAGGAGGGGGGCTAGGATGTGTGCCTTCGGCATCTTTGTTGTAAGCCCAGATCTGACAGTAGAACAATTTTAATCAAGAGATTCAAGCAAGATATGTAAAAGAAGAAGAAATGAAAAAAAAAACAAACGTTGCTTTGTTTATTGAATGGAAAATTACAAACTTACAAGAACCCTAATCGACTCTCATGTAGTCTGAATCTATGTATTACAAGGAAATTTCTCTATTTGCTCTCGTACTTATTTCTCTATCTCAACCCCTCTATTTATAGGCAGTAACTCATGAAACCTGAATAACTTTAGACTTAT
>NW_020201715.1:0-1222 GCF_001531365.2 Cynara cardunculus var. scolymus
GGTAAAGCAGTAGAGGAGTCGCCACAGAAGGGGTCAAGCTCTGAAACGCCAGAGGAGATCAATGAAGAAGAGTATGATGACCCAGATCTTGTTCAAGCACTAAAGGCTTCTTTGGCAGAGGCATAGGCGAGAAAGGGCAGAGCCCCCATCCCCAAAGTTGGAGAAGGCTCTTCTTCCAAACTCACAAAGATACCAGAAGAAACGTCCACGGGTATGTTTGACGCTCTGGTAGAAACTGTCAAGCCTATCCTACCAGAGGGGTCTACCCAGAGGCCAATACTAGAAGAAGAATCTAGAATGCCAGAATCTACCAGGGTGGGGAGGGTATCTGAGATCCTTGAATCTATGAGCAAGATTCCTACGCAGAAGGTGCGCACAGAGCCCGTAACCACTGTTGAGGAGATTCTGCGATGGCGTTACTCAGCCGTGGACACAGAGCCCCCTTATGACCCAGAGCTTACAGGAATGCCCTCTGCCATTGCAAAGTTCCACTTCTCGAAACTCACAAGGACACCAGAGCAGGTCTTCCCAGAGCATGTGATCACTTCTCTCGAAACCATATCTCCGCGCACTATGCTAAAAAAGACCGTGCTATACACTCAGTATGTAGTAAAAAGGGATGATGGAAACCTATATACTTTCACAGATGCTGACCTCCACAACCTCTGTGTATTTCTCTCAGAAGGCTGATTGAGGTAATGCGCGCTCAAGTCAAGTTCTACAGCCAGAAAGATTTCGACATCGCTATGAGGTTGGCCCAGCCAGATCTGAAGATTTCCCCTCCAATGAACAGACCAAGTTGGCTGCTTACATTTCATCCCAACACCATTGTCCACAATCCCATCTTTGGGTTTGTGTTCCTGGACAAGGATGAGATTCTAAGGTTCTTCGATCCCAAAGAGACGCACAAATATTCAACAGAGTATCTCGAGTGGGTGTTCAACCTAGTGGTGACAGAGGTGCAGAGAGGGCATATAAGGGCGGATGAAGTGACCAACCTTCTGGAAACGATCAAGGTTCAAGTCTCCTTCAGAGAATGGATATTCAAAGTCTACAAAACCACCAAGTTTGATCCTTCCTATGATAAGCCTTTGCAAATGCTTCATGTGGACCTCTGTGGTCCTATCTCTGTGCAAAGTCTTGGAGGAAAGAAATACATTCTGGTACTCATCGATGACTTTTCAAGATTTACTTGGGTAGAGTTTATTAGAAAGAAATCTCA
>NW_020201715.1:6338-7621 GCF_001531365.2 Cynara cardunculus var. scolymus
AAATAAGAGTCCATTCGCCCAAGGACTCGTCACAACCCAGAGAGGCATCTGTTGCCCCTCCACACTTGAGTGAACAACCAAGTTATGCTTCAGAGGCATACGAGAGATTCACAGAGACTGCGGGTCTAGAACGTCCAAAGTCTCCACTCGATCCCTCTGCCAAGTTAGGCTCTGAACCTACTGGGCATGACATCGACAGAACACTGGGAGGCTCTCCAGTTGGAGATGTTCGAGGATCCGGTGGAAGTCCCCGAGCTGACATCGACAAACCAGTCACTAAGGGCGCCTTACACTCTGAGGCTACTAGGTCACCATGTGTTGGTGATTTAGGTTCCCCGAGTACTTATGTGACGAATGAGGAGTTACAAACCTTCGCCACAGAGGTATTCAAGAGGATGGATGAGTTGAAAAGCTTGTTCTCCTCCCAACCGGCAACAAAGGCTCTTGCACCGCTAATAGAGGCTCTGAAGGAGTTGACTTCCACAACTTCTGAGCTCAAAGTAACCGTATCAGCCCTTCAGAGCTCTGTCCTCAACAAAGACGACCTCACAGAAGCTTTCAGCTCCCTGTCTCTCAACCCTTCTTCAATCTAAAAGCTCAAAACAGAATTAACAGAGGTTGCCACCCAATTCGCTGCAGACTTCATTTCCACCAGCGACACCGATTATTCTGCCTTSAAGGATGAGATCAAAGGGATGTTCTCCTCTGCAGTCACCTATGGCATTGATTCTAAATCCTCCAGGGCTGACATTAACCATCTAGCCACTCGCAGACAGCTAGACGCAATGGTTGAAGCCCTTGGAGGGACCGTGTGGAAATACACCGACCAACTTCTCAAGGAAGCCCGAGCAAGCAACGAATCTATAAGAGACTGCACGAAGCAACTCGTCAAAGAGGGTGACAACTTCAGAAATGAGATCTATCACTACGTCTCTAAAATGAAATGGGCTACAGAGATGGACATCAACAATGCCTCTGTGAATGCTGAGTTGGTCATAGAAAAGATGGAGAAGACGGCTTCCAAAGTTCTTAGGCGATTGAAGAAGGCTCCCCTTACTATTTGCAAGACAGAGGCCACTAAAATCCATGACAATCAAGGAGGTGATGACCATGATCGTCATGAAGGTGAGAAGAAGATAGAGGAACAAAAGAAGACAACCTCTACCAAACCACTAAAAATAGTGGACTCTGCTGCTGCCCTATTCTCAAAAGACAAATCTCCAGAGCCTAAGGGGAAAGGCAAGGGTAAAGCAGTAGAGGAGTCGCCACAGAAGGGGTCAAGC
>NW_020201715.1:8826-10053 GCF_001531365.2 Cynara cardunculus var. scolymus
AGATTGTTAGCTCTATTATTCACTTCTTGTAAAAGTATGAAAAAGTATTTTGCAAGTCTTGACAGAAGGATATCTTCCACAGAAGACAACAGAGGACTAGCDACAGAAGATGTATATTCGTGCAAGTAAAGAATGACAGAACCTCTGATGTCTCTCACAGAGGTTCTGGAAAATGGTCCTCTGTCAATAAGAACATGCAAGTCAATTACAGCAAAGCCTCTGAGATGGCTCACAGAGGGTCTGCGGATTTCGTCTTCTGTGAAGATCCTCTTCCAACTGTTTTTCGAAGGTTGTTAGTTGCATGTGCTTCTCACGTGACTAGGACCTAATCGACTTTATTTGGACGGCTTAGATGATTTCACGCATCAAGATCTTGTCAGTAAGGTCGTTAGGAACTAGTATAAATAGCGGCTAAGGCCTTTGTAATCAGTGTGCTTCCAAATTGTAATCGTCTAATTTTTCAATTGAATGAATTGAAAAACCTTTGAAACAATTCTCCTGCATTCATCTTCTTCCTCATCTTGACTGTATGTTCTTGGTTTATTTACTCTGTTCTGTTCTTATTATTGTTTCCACTGCACTTTAATCGTCTTAGAGTTCATTCAGAGTATTAGATCAATATCAAAGCTGAATTTAAGGTCCAACAGAGTTCCTCCTAGAGTGACCAACCACGTAACCGAATTCATCGGCTGAGTATTCACTAGGATCGGAAGACATCAAAGAGATCTACGACATTAATAATCTTAATTACTAAAATGCACCATCTAACAAATGCTTAGTGATACAATGGAAGCTTCTAAACAATACTTAATAGTGACAATCATGCTTGATCCTCTGAACATAGCCTCTGGTTACACTACCAGAGCTTCTGGTTGCATGACCAGAGCTTCTGGTCACACTAAGTCCTTAGAGAAGGATTTCTTATCCATCGATTCTCTGACAACTCATTGAAATTCCAATTGTCCTCTGCTGGTTCACATATAAACTTAGATACACTTTTCGTCCATCGATCCACTGGTTCCTCATAGTGCACTTACCAGAGCTTCTGTTACAAGACCAGAGCCTCTAGTTCAACTTCTACACTTAGAAAAATACTAAGCAATCCGTCCATCGATCCTCTGGTTCCTTATAGGGCACTTACCAGAGCTTCTGGTTACAAGACCAGAGCCTCTGGTTCAACTTCTACACTTAGAAAAATACTAAGCAATTCGTCCATCGATCCTCTGG
>NW_020201715.1:11563-15074 GCF_001531365.2 Cynara cardunculus var. scolymus
ATTCAGCGGTGGTCCAAATTCCATATGATTAGACCAAGAAAAACGTAGGTAATGTGCACCCCTTTCTGGGTGGGACTGTCAACACAATAGCGGCTATCCACAATACCACGGCCCGGGGATGTACCCGAGTTAACAAGTAGCGTTTACGGACGGGGACTTTTATTTGGAAAATATACTCCCAAGCACATCAATTTAGCATTTATTCCAAGTGCAATAACAGTTAACAAAACAAAACATAGTAAACCAAACTAAGCCGTTCCTTAGTCCAGAGGTTTCAAACAGAGCTTGACTAAGCAATTCCTTAGTCCAATGGTTTCAAACAAAAACTTGACTAAGCAGTTCCTTAGTCCAAAGGTTTTGAGCAAAGCATCGACTAAACAGTTCTTTAGTCCCAAGGTTTCAAATAAATGAACATGCAAAGTTTGCTCAATTTCATGCTTTTCCCCCATAAAATAATCAAAAGCAGTAAAAGTGGGGCCGTGAAAACTCACTAGTTTGATGAATATCCAGAGGTTGCCCTTAAAACCTTTCTAGGCTCGCCCAAACTTCCTGAACAGACCAATATCCAGCGCTAAATTACTTAAAGGTTTCTTGCCCAAGGTAAAGCAAAGTTGTTTTCAATGCAATGCCATCAAGGTTTTTATAAAATAAAAGCCGATATTTTAATATTAACTTTTTAAAAGGAACCTTCCAAAAATCCACCTAATGACATCATCCTAAGTCATCCAAAACAATGATGACAGCCGCCCACTTCCAAAATCAAGAATTTTTGAGTGGGTTTGAAACTCTTCTTAAATACTTTACAACCTTGAGACACACGCCCCCAAAACAGATTGCATGCACCAAGAATGACAGCAATGATGGGGAGGGGTCTCAAACTCATCATTTTCAAGAATTTAAACTCCAGCTTGAGTCATCATCTTCGAACAACTCCAGAAAAAAATATTTTCCGATTTCATCGAGTTTTAAAGATAATAAAACTGATTAAGGATGCATGCAAGATCTTCCAATACTTAAAATATGATCAGATTTTACATGCAAGGACTCTCTCCTTCCTTCTTAGAGATTAACGAACATGGATCACAGATTATCATCCTATCGAAGACATTTGCAGGTCTTTGATGAACAATCTCCCCTCTTTAAATCCCATAAATTTACTAAAGAATCGAGTAGGTGAAGAAGGTTGAAACTTTCATATTTTTATAAAAATAGGACAGCTCAAAATCATACATTTTCTTAGAATCTTGAACAATCCTTAAGAGTAACAGAATCCTTTAAGACTTGCGAGAAGATAGAATCGGCTGGAAGGTGGTCGAGTTTAGGGGGAGATGACAGGTTAAGCTGGGAATTGGAAATGAGAGTTTTCAAAGGAAGAGGGGTATTTATATAAAGGCTTTTTAGAGAAGAAATGGGTTGGCCTCTAAAGGCCCAAGCCCAAAATATTTTTCTAAATAATAAAACCCCTCTATAAWTTATTTAAACAAAACAACTAAATAAAAGATTTTAAAACTCCACCCTTTAATAACATATTTGGTCAATAAAATGGGACTTTGGAAATTTTAAATTTTTAAAATACAAAACCTAAAATATCAACTTTATTTTATTTGGAGGGTTTCAAGACTATTTGGCATTGCACAAGTTAACTTTGACAGTTACCCATCGAAACGTGATCTTCCAAACTAATCTTGGGAATTAAGCGAGACGTTCTCTAATCATCATAGCTAAATCCTAGAAAGACTTAATTCTCAATAAAGATCCTAAAATAAGGTACTAACCTGAAATCCCGAAATGACAGATTGTCACATCAAGCTCTGCTTTTGAATAACTATGGAAAAAATCTGTTGAAACTGCAGAATCTTGATTCTTGTAACTTTAATTTAAATTTGAATAATTAAACGGAACTTGCATCTTGTCTTTTCTTTGACGATTATGATCTTCTTATTAGGGATGGTGATTTGGCCCGACCCGGACGGGGACGGGGATTCCCTGCTAAAACGGGTACCGGGGCCGGGGCCGGGGATCCCCGGTAGAGGCAAACCGGGGTTGGGGCCGGGGCCAGGTATTGTATCCCCCGACCCGCCCCGTACCTGGTATATATATAAATATTAAACATTGTAATTATTTGGGCTTATAATTAATATGTGCAGCTTGTTGGACTTATGAACTTGGGCTTGTAATTGATATGTCCAATTGTCCATCGACTCCATCCCTAACTCTTCTACTCTTCTTCGAGAATCGAGACTTCATCTAATCGTCTCGTCCAGTCGACCCTCACACTTCTTCGAGACTTCGTCTACTCTTCTTCGAGACTTCGTCCCTCACACTCCACGATTCTATAGCCGGTCTCTTCTACACCGTCGACCCTCGTGACCTCCACACTCCACAGACCCTCACGGCTCACGCCTGTCACCGTCACCAGCATCCAGCGACTAGCACTCGACACCGTCACCGGAGTCCGGACATCCCTTGTCTCATCGCTCTTCTCCGTCTCTGCCAATCTGCCATCGAGGATTCAAGGTCAAGGCCTTAAACCCAATTGCTCATTTGTCTCATTGTCTGGATAAATGATATTTAGGGCATAGTTAGGACCTCTGCACGTTTTTAAATGGAATTAGATATATTTAGTTCAATGATGAAGTAAATATCATCAATGTGTGACTCAGTGATAATTAGGTCATCTATCATCTTGCTCTTCATCAATCAGGTCAGTAGGACAGTAGGTTTTTTGTTTTAGATTTAGGCTTATATAATTAGGTCATAATTTTGTTTCCATTCATAACAACTTGTATAGCTTTACTTTATTTCTTTATTAAACAGCTACTGTTTGTTGAATTGTTTCCATTCATATGTTTAACAGTTTAAGTTCATATTGTTAAATGTATTACTATTACAGACTTACAAGTTACAGCCACTGTTTTGTTTCTTTGTATTACAACTGTTATTTATTGTTAAATTATTGTTACATGTATGTTGAGATAAGATTGGAGCTTTTATTTAAACTTTTAATTTGAATGTATCTCGTTGTCATTGTGCCGAATTGAGTAATTTCTAATTCTTTTTTTAAGATGGAAAATTCAAAAAACAAAAACACAGAAGATATTGGACGTAATACGACTTGTAATGACACAAACGAATCTGTAAGCATGCCTATGGGGTCAAATATTAGTCCTGAGACTGAAGTCAGTGAACCGGCAAACAAAAGATTGAAATCTGTTGTCTGGAACCATTTTGAAGCAATATATATTGACGGTCTTCGTCGATTTGCAAAATGTAAGTATTGCAATAAACAAATGAYCGGTAGACCTAATGATGGGACAACACATTTSAAAGATCACTTCAAGATATGTCCGAGGARAGTTACAAAAKACATAAGRCAACATATTCTAGTTCAAGAGCAGACTCTTAAGGATGGAAAAATATCTACATTGAGTAATTATAACTTTAGTGCTGAAAGCTCAAGGGATGATTTAGCTAAGATGATCATTCTTCATGATTATCCACTTTCTATTGT
>NW_020201715.1:18894-20945 GCF_001531365.2 Cynara cardunculus var. scolymus
ATATAAGATAACTGTTTATTGAATCTGATATGATTGGCAAATGGTTTCCACTCTGACTGGAGATTGTTAAGAAACTTAACATTAATCTCTATTGTAGTTTTAGAAATTCCATTCTTTGTCAGTTCATTAAGCTGTCTGGCAAGCCTATTGTAGACATCATCAAGGCTTTTTCCTTCTTTAGCCTTGAACTCTTCATAAGCTGAAATACATTTAGTAATTTTCAGTTGAGTTCCTACTTTCGAACCCATCATCATCTTTTCAATTTGAATCCACATGTTGTGACCTGATGATTTATGACTGTCAATACTGGTGTAAATATCATTAGTCAGTGCTTGCATCATATAAGACTTGCAAAGCACATCAGCATGGGCTCTCTTTTTTTCTTCAGATGAATATTGATGCTTTTGTTTGAGAACTCTCTGTGCAGGTACGCCTTCTACTACATCAGCATCTATCTCTAGGAAGAATTCAGCAGGACCTTCCATTAAAGATTTCATAATCAGATCTCCTTCTTTCATTCTTTCAACGAAGTTCAGAAATCTATCTCTCCACTGATTATAATCACCACGAAATAGAACAGGTGGCTTGGTGTCAGTATCAATAGCCATTGCTTCTCGTGAACTCATCGTATCAATTTGTATGAAATTGGATCAACTGCAGTTCAAAGTTTGAATTAAAGGATCAGTTTACAAAAATATATCTGATAATCTCTAAACAAAACTTTGCACAAATTCAACACTTAGAAAAAAAATTAGGCGCAAAAACTTATCCGGATTAGTAATCCGATCAAGCTTATCCGGATTGAAAGTCTGGACAACAAAGACTATTTAACAAGTTATCCGGATTAGAAGTCCGGACAACAAGCAATCTTAAATCACACAAAACACTTAACCAGATTTAACCAATTATGCAAAATTCAGACGGATTAAGCAAAATGTAATACGGATAAGGCACAAAAATCAATTTGAATTAAAATTCTCAAATCGGATGTTTTCAACACTTAGTCAAAATTCCAAAATGAAAATCGGACGTAAAAAGTCAACAAGTCAACAAGTCAAGGTCAACAAAGTCAACAAGTCAAAGTACGTATAAGTCCTTCTAAAACAAATCGATCAAAAGTCAAAGAATTAAACCGATCAAACAGTCAAAATCCGTTCAATCACCAAAGAATGTACGATCAAAAATATAAATCGCTCAAGTAGACAAATGCACTAAGTACAAGTCTTACCAAGCTGATTCTTTAAATCGCTTACCAAATCGCACAACTCTTAAATGACTTACCAGTCGGATTATGTAAATCGCCCACTAATCCGTTCAAGTTACCAATGACTTACCAGTCGGATTGTTTAAATCGCTCAATGATCCATTCAAGTTATCAACGGTTTACCAGACGGACTGGCTAAATCGCTTGATTATCCGCACAAGTGTTGTCCGGATAAACCTATATCAAACACTTCAAAATTCACACGGATGTTAAATCGCACAAGTATCAAGCGGATAACACCCTAAATCGCACAAGTCTTAAGCGGACTAATATTCAACCAAAAACACAAAATTTCACACTTTTTACCAAAATTTTGGATCAAAACATGAAAAAAAATGACTTTTGAAGAATATTTTCCAGAATATGAAAACTCAAATTTCGACTAAAACTGGTTTAAAACTTGCTTAAAATCAAAAATAGTGTGATCAAGATTGTTCGAAATACAGAAACGAATCTAGCGATGTAACTCTCTTCAAATAACACTCAAAAAAATAACCAATTTAGGCTCAAAAACCCAATCTGGATGAAGAACACTCAAGAACAGTGATGAACATCATAGACCCAGATCGATGAATCTTCAAAAATACGTGAAAAAATGTGCAAAAATTGTTTAATCCTCTAATCAAAACTGCTGCAGTCTGCTCTGATACCAATTGTGAAGTCCAAAAATCATACAAACATGATAAGATCTTCAAGAATTAAGATGAATAGAATAGTAGAGAGAATATTATCAAAGATTGATTTGATTGAGAGAGAGAATATTACAGCTGAAATCTTGATTACAATC
>NW_020201715.1:21270-51476 GCF_001531365.2 Cynara cardunculus var. scolymus
CAACGAATGTACTTCATATATGAGACTTTTTAAGGTTCATCTCACTAGGACTTCCATTCAATCATCCATAGCTTTGAAAAAGCATATCTATGAATGTTATAGCAAAACAACAAATGTTTTGAAAAAATTGTATGTAAAAAATAAAGCAACAAATGCTTCAAATTAGGCTCAAAAAGATAATAAAAAAAAGTGTGGACTACACAAATTTATCAGACTCAATTCGTGATCAAAAAGACTTGAAGGGGAACATATATCCTTCTTTTTCAATATCAATTTTCTCCAAATGAGAAACTAATAGATTATGAGCTACGTTCCCCAAGTGTTATTGAAACACTTATCTTTTAAGAGATTAATGAGTAGCTGGTAGGGTTGTGACAAGAGTTGGCCTAGGCTTTGCCTTTTTCAGTATTAGTCTCCAAAGAATTGAGAACTAATAGATTTCATGGTTTGCCTGGATTATAGAGGATAGAACAGGATTCTTTTGATCTTTTAATCCTGACACAACTCTCATTAAATTCTTTTTAGCTCACAACAAGTACCCCTCTCATTTTCATTTTAAGTTCTGCACACACCATTTTACATTTCAGCTCACTCATATATGGATGTCCTCTTGGGTAGGGCTATCGGATCTGACAGTCCATAGAGGTATTTCAGTGAAACACTCAGTCCCTCCTAAAATTAACACTGTAAGCTCATTTGATCACAAATGATTGATCAAAATATTATTGAAATTAAGCACAAATGATCAGATAAAAATTGATCAAGAAAAATGTAGCAATTAAGCACAAACAATTATTCAGGAATGATGTATCAAACAGATTATTCAACAAAAGTTGGGAGAAATGAATGAAGATCTGTAAGAACAAATTTACAGGTTTGCATGATCAAGAATGAAAAATTATGTATCAATCAAAGAAATATGTTTCAGATAAGCTCAGAAAACAACATTGAATACTAACGAGTGTATTATCATCGAAAATGATTTTCATTTAAGAGGCGTGATAATAACAGTTTGAAGAATAGTTGAAACAGGTATTGGAATTATGTACGAAGAGAAATTATGCAAGTAAAATCTCAAAGAAATACCTGATCAATAAAGATACTCGTTTCACAATCAATTCAGATTCTAAAAACATTTATCAAAATCCTTTCAGTACTCCCCCTAGAAAATAGATTCCATTATCTTCCCTTTCAGCTCAAAAATTTAGACATAAAAATTTTCAGCTTAAAAAATTGAAGAGCAGGTCCTGAACTGGGTGTTCATAAATTAAATACATTTCAACTCGGGTCCTGAACTGTTTTGTTCAGAAACCACATTTCAGACAAATTACAAACTCCCCTTGCATCAGTGTATCATATAAATGATATTCTTTGTTAGCACAACATATGACACACCTGCAAAACAAATCAAGTAGACTTTGGCACCCAGACAAACTTGGGTCCTACTTTGTTAGCATTGGGCTGAGGGATGTTGTAACTTTCAAACCATCTATTTTTATCAGATAAATTCTTTTTAGCACTTTTAATAGGCAGATCAGATAAGCAGTAAGAACCATACCAGTCATTATCATACCTATTAAATGAATTCCAGCTGTTCTCAAACCAGTTGTTCCCATATCCTCTGTTGATCTTCTTCTTGTTAACAAAATCATTAGTTCCACAATTTGAGCATAGGATTCTTCTCTTGCTGAGACTGGTCAATTGATTAGTAGATCTCACAGTGCAAGGAAGAACAATGTTAGTTATAATAGATTTATGAGACACAACTGAATCTGCTTTATTAACCCAAATTTGTTTAACTTTTGAAAAATTATTAGGTGATCCAATGACATACCCTTGATAAAATTGATTTGAAGAACGAGACTTGTTCTTAGAAACAGTTGATTTAGAGCTGCTAGAATAACTGTTGGATTTGACACTGGAACAGTCATAAAAGCAAGTTTTACACTGAGAATGAGAACCAGTTGAGCTTTCAGCACTTGAAAAATCATTTACTTTCTTAAGTAACTGGTCTCTCTTATCAGCAACTAAATCATATTTCTTCTTAAGTTCAGATCTCATATTCAATTCAGCAACAAGTTTTGTCTTTATATCAGACAATTTCTTTAAAGTATCTGAAAACTTACCTTCCAATTCTTTATTCAGCTTTTCAAAACCTTTCCTTTATTTCTCAAACTCTTTTCTCTCTTCTTCTAAACTTCCCTTCTCATTCTCTGAAGCAATGTCAAGCCATTTCTTCTTTTCAGTTAGCTCCTTAGCAATTGCAGCATTCTTTTTAGCAGTATTTTTCTTCTCTAGAGCAAACACTTTCTTCTCTTTATTTAGTGCTTTCTTGTAACACCCCATACCACACATTGCATGTAACACATACTTCATACACAAGAAATATATGTTTATACACCACATTGGTCCCCTAGTACAAGAATCTACCAGTACTAATACATGGTCCAAAAATTCAAAAATACAAATCTTGTACAAATCAACTTTTGTCTAGCAAAACTTTACATGTCACAGATAATTCTTCAAGCAGATTTGCATAAAGGGAAATATCACATTTTTCCCTTTCCCTTACTGTCAGCACCTCCTGCAATACATATTTAAAATCACAAAACGAGGGTTAGACCGAAAGGTCTAGTGAGTTCCCTTTTTATGTTATTGTAGGGTGAGAATCACCAAAACTTTATAAACAACTTTTCATATATAAGATAAAGATATGAACAAATACAATATATTATCAGTACCTTTTTACTTTTCAAAACCAAACTCTCAGCTTCCAATTAACATATCTAAAACCCAAACATGTTTATCATAATGCCACTTTTAAACCTTTTTAAGTAAACAAAGGTTTATTCAAAGTTTTAGACCAAACCTGTTATTTCCTCCTTGATAACATCCAGACTACGATTTTCAATAAGAACTTTGATTCTAAATCCTTAAATCACAAAGAAATAAAGATTCCAAATCACAGTAATCTTAAATGATATAATAGTAAGAGTTATATTATACATCACACATACAAATGTCACCCTTATATCCAAATGTACATCTCTCCTTGATATGTCACCCTTATCCCATGGTACAGCTCTCCTTGATATACCACCTTTATCCCATGGTACACCTCTCCTTGATATGTCACCCTTATTTCCTAATCAAAACTTTTACAAAACAATTCCAATTAGAACAGACCGCAGTCATAAAATGTCCTAATGGAATATCATTAGTTCATAATCATCTTTATCAAAAATTCCATTTCTTTGTAAAGAATATTAAAATGATAATCATGCAAATAATACCAAGGTCAATGCACAAATCCGGTCAACACAGACTTGGCCGGACTTCATCTCCGGTCAAGCCTTGGCCGGTTTACCAATCTGGACAACACTTGTACAACTTGTCCGATTTATCAATTCGGACAACACTTATACAACTTGTTCGATTTATCAATCCAGACAACACTTATACAACTTGTCTGATTTATCAATCCGGACAACATTCCCTTTAAGCCTTGTCCGATTTACATTTAAACCGGACAACACACTATGCGGTTTAGAAAATATCGGGCAACCCTTGTTCGATTTAAAAATAAACCGGTCACCCCTTGATCGTATTCTTACTTCTCCGTTCAAAACATTTGTCCGATTTACATATTTCAAATCCCACTAACAACTTAAATCGCATAACACCAAGTTCGATTTGAGGCTAATCCGGATAACACGTATCCGATTTAATCATAAACCGGATGTCTCTTTGACCGATTTAGGTCTAATCTGGGTAAACAAGTTTTTAAAACAAAACTTTAATCAAACCAAAGAATTACTTTTCATATGTAACAAGATGATAAAACCACTCACCTTGAATACTTCTAAAAATCAACTGGAAATCTTGGAAATAAGCAATCCGATCAACACTCCCTTCTTTGAATCGCACACTATGATTTTCAAATAGCAAGAAGAGAGAATTGGAGGCCTCACCCTCCTTTTATACCCTTCCAAAAGAGGTATGGTGGCTAAACCGCGCTATTCATGCATGCATTCACATGCATACATGCATATATTCATATATATATATATATATATATATATACACACCCATTAATGCACATATATCATACATATATCCATATATATACATATACGTACCTATGCATGTATTTTATCATGTATATAATTATGCCCACACAAATGCATACTCATTTATGCATATAATTTCACATACTGGCATGATCAAATATAACAATTTATCATGTTGTCACGTAATCATTTAATAAACAATCACACATTAATTACCTCGGATGATAACTAGGATCCGGTTATCATATTTCTGCTTTTGAGCAATGCTGTCAAAATTCTCTAAATGCTTTCTTTGACATTCTTCCTCCAACTCTTTCTTCTCTTTATCAAACTTGGCTCGTTCCAAGATGATAACCTGCTCAAAATCTGAGATTTATTTTGAAAGCAATGTGACATTTAGTTCTAATGTTTTTATTTTGCTTTCAAACACTTTCCTTTCAACATCATATCTCTTATCAGCTTCTATTAACTCATCATTCTCCTTTCCTTGAAAAAATTCAGCATTCAGTTCATTTTCAGCTTTACGAATTTTCTCTATCAGTTCATGCTTCACTTTGCTCTGCTTTATCCTTTATCTAACTCTTTTCTTTCAGATTCCAAAATCTTTTCAAGTTCATAAATTCTAGATGTCAGATTAGAACTGTTCTTTAGCAAATCAAAGTTTTTCTTTCGACTTCCACTGAAATAATAATCATTTTCAAGAAGTGCATCAATCTCAGCTTGAAGGTTTTCTTCTTCAAATTTCTTTATCTCTTGATTCAACTCTTTAGTTCATTCCAAGTTAGAATGATTTTCAAGAAAACACTTTCACATATTTTTCTTTTTGTTATTTCAGACTAATCTCCAATTCAGAAACATTCTCTTTCAAATCCTTATTTTCTCTCTCAAAAATTGATGTCATTTAAAATCACGATTGATCAAACAAAGAATCTCCACAGTTCAGGAAATCGATCAAAGAAATACAATCCAAAAATAATCTCAAAAATCTCACACAATATCTTTTGCAATTAAAATTCAACACTTGTACAAAAACTCACAAAACCAAACTTATTAGAACAACAAACAATATCAAATCCGGACAAAGTTACCACCGATTTACAACAATATCGGACAAGGAAGGCTCCGATTTCAATGAATACGGACACTATATTATCCAAGCAAGACTTAATCACAATCACAAGAAACTCATAATTCGGTCAAAATGATATCTGGTTTATGGCAAACTCGGACAATATTACGACCAATTATCAGCAAAGTCCGAACAAGGAGATGCCCGATTAATAGGATATCCGAACAAGACAGCTACTAAACTAAGTATGTTGTCCGGAGATCAAATACGGACAACAAGGTCAAAAAAAATTACAAAAACCGCCAAAATTGTCTTTCAAAAAAAAATACAAATCCGGTCAAAGAGATCATCCAAGGTTTCAAAATCACTTAGACCACAAAACACAGTCTCAAATCGGATAGGGAAGTGTCCGATTTACCACTAATTAATCCCAAAATTGGCAACTGGAAATTTGCATGAAAAAGGAAAGCATCCAACAAAATTTAAAATATTATTAACAGCAGCTACTTCATAAGCAAACTCCAAACAACTTGACAAATCCAACAATCTAATATGATAAAACAATTCCTAGAAATTTATAA
The DNA here is from genome assembly GCF_001531365.2 of Cynara cardunculus var. scolymus. NCBI lineage: Eukaryota > Viridiplantae > Streptophyta > Magnoliopsida > Asterales > Asteraceae > Cynara > Cynara cardunculus. Next base: position 26,991 of record NW_020201715.1, read on the forward strand.
GGATGCAAATTCCGGTCAAACTAATGCCCGATTAAGGACAAAATGGGATTAAGTGCCAAGCGATTTAGACCCAAAATATAGCAGCCATAATTGACTTCAAACCATCCACCTCAAAATGGGATAAAAAGGTGACCGATTTACACTTAATATGGTCAAAGAATTATAAGACAAACACCAAATTTCATGAAATCTTAAGCAAAATAGGATCAAAATCCAAAATTTTATGAATAATATCAAGAACAAAAACTTTTTCAAAAATCCAAAATTTTCTTCAAATCTTCAAAATGAATGATCAATCCACGAAATTGTATGAATAACAATGATTCAAAACATTAAAACGCACACAATGATCATGATTTTATCAATCAAACGACCAAAAATGAAAGATTTGAGATGAAATTTATGAAAATTTTGAAGAAACTCTCAAGAACAAAATATGAACATGAAGAACATTTAAATGAAATTCCAGAAATTTGTAGAAAAAATCTCGAAAATTTGGCAATTTCTTCAACCAATAATGTTGCAGATCGCTCTGAAACCAATTGAAAGTCCCAATATTCAATCAATCTTCATATATTCTTCAATTACACGATAAATAGCAATATTCAAGATTATGATATTTGAGAGAAAAAGTCAAATGGTCAAAGGCTTGTATTTATCTTCAAAGCTCAATTACAAAAGGTAATGACAATTAAGCTCTCTTACTACTAACTCACTACTAATCTAAACCTATAAATAGGTCAAATCAAATACAAGAAATACAAAGTCAACTTTCAAGAATGAATACAATTAAATTCAAAAATTCAATCCTAACACGGATTCTTCAATCAGATTAGTAAACAAACAAAGTAGAAAAGATGAACACTTTGAGAGAATTTGCCAAAAGTAAATTGTATTAAACTTCAAGAATAATACAAATGAGAATCCTTACCACTAATTACAATAAAGAAACCTATTTATACCTACAAAGCAACTAAGACAAAATTTACAAAGAAGAAAATCTTGAATACAACAATTAAGCACAGCTTAAACCCAACAACTATCAAACAGGATTGGGTTGGATGAGAAGAAGAGTTAAGCTTAGAAGATCTTCTAAGAGGGAGCTTCACCCTTTGATACACATTAGGACGAGATGCGCCGAGATGAGAAGCACTGATATGCACCAAATCAATTGCTATGTGATTCATGAATGAGTTTGAGATTCAAGGGGATCAAGGGTTCAGATCTCTTCTTACGCTTCTCACCTTAGCTATTGTGACCCTCATCAACGCAACTCCTAGAGAACCCCCCCCCCCCCCCCTACCCCTCCAGCGACCTTCCAACGGCAAAACCACCATCTTTTGTCTCTTTTTTTTTGTGTTTGTAAACCACCATGTGTGTGTGCACATGCATGATGCACATGTTAGAAACATTGTGGATGTGTGTATAAGTTTTGGTGCGCGTAGAATCACTATTGCATATCTCTTTCTTTTATTAAGAAGAAAAATTAAGACTATAGTAGAATACAAATAAATTGGGTTTATTCACTCTTTGATTGTTCTGGAGTTTTTTTGGGTTTGCTTTAATATTGTTTGTGTGTGTTTGTATGCAACATGAAAGGAAGTCAGTGATTCGTTATAGTTTTAATATGTTGAAAAACACTCAAATTCAGTGTGTGTATGTGTATGGTGTGAAAAGGGAAGGGCGCCATAAATGGGTGCATGTATGAGAATGGTACGTATGCGAGAAGAAATATGCATGATAAATGGTGGACAAAGAGGTGCCGAAATTGTTGTTTGACTTAGTAAAATATCCGGATCGAGGGAAGAGGGTGGAGTTGCAAAAGGGCCAGAGTCTCAGAGAAGGTGACAAAAAAATAATAGAACCGACAAAACCATAGTACCTGGCGAGGTCTACGGTCAGGGAAGAAATGGGATGGATGGATATACGTAATATAGAAATAAAAAATTAATAACTAAATTAAATAAATGAAAAATTGTTGCAAAATGTCTTTGAGTTAACGGATCATGTTATCAGTCGTTAGCCACAGGAACTAGAAGCAAAATAAAGTGGCAACTACAATGATCAAAAGTGTAATTGATGTAAAATAGATACTAGACTTGATGGTAAGGGGTCATTTACCTAAATGTTTAAAATAAAGACTAGACTTGATGGTAAGGGGTCATTTACCTAAATGTTTATATGGTATTAGTGCTCAACGTTAGAAGTTAACACTATAATTTTATTTTATTGGGTAAGATTGTATGACATCAAAATGTATCATATACAACAATTTACCTGGTAAGCGCTTACCCAGGTAAAAGTCGTCGCCCTCATTTACCGGGTAAGACTCTCCATTCTTATCATCGCTCTTACCACTTACCCGGGTAATAGTCATCGCCCTCATTTACCGGGTAAGACTCTTCATCTTTATCATCGCTCTTACCGGGTAAAATTCTTGGCTCTTGCCATGCTCATCCAGTGAGAAAAATTACCCGATAAGTACTTACCGGGTAAGCGTTTAAGAAAACGGCCCCAAAGTGATAACCACCGGAACCAAAGGTGTAACTTACTCTAGCATGTGAGGGGTATTTTAGTCAATTTACATCATTTTTAAAAATTAAAGTTAATGTACAAATCCTTGTAGCTGAGGTACAAACCGTCAGGTAAAATAGAAAAACCAAAAATAGACAACCCTACCCTGTTAGCTGCCGTCTGTCCCCCTTCCCCATCATCGACTCAAGAACTCCATTATCAGCCGAAAAGGTGGAACAAGGAAAAGACGGAAAAGAAATCCTGACTAAATGTTGGCTTTTGCAACTTGAAATTGTTGTAGAAGTTGGTTTAGAAATTGCCTTGGAGCAAACTTTAAACCTCCAAAGTTCTTAAAATTGTATAGCTGTTGAAGACTAAATGCCTTCAACTTAACAAATACAATTAACGTCTGTAAGAGGGAGAGACAAAGGTCTTGATACAAAATTAGAACACTAACTGCAATTCATCCAATAAATTTATCAAACCCGTAACTTGTTAATTAAGTTGGTGTAGCACCAGCCGGCCATTTTCATCTACATGTCACTTTAGCAATCCACCATTTGGTATTATGGTAGTGGATTGTCCAAGAACGAAGAGCACATCAAAACAGGTAGAAACTGTCATCCATCTATTCCAAAACAAAACTGAGAAAACAAAGCATCTCAAAGTAACAAATTAATCCGCCTTCATATGTCCCAACCAAAATCTCTAACACTTTATAAAGAAAGAAAGAAAGAAAGAAATACATGGAAAAACAAAATAAATTTACAGTTCTGACAAGTTTTAAGAAAACCATTTTGGGATACATAGAAGAACTCCATTCCATTATTCATTCTAGTATGCTTCTTCTGCCATTCATTCTATCAAGTGTTTGCAGATGATGATGGTGATGATAGGAGAAGAAAGCAGATAACTCACTTGCCACCCAAAGTCGGAAAGTGGCTCGGATCTTCGATCTTTGGAGCTTCAGGTGCATAGCTTGAAGACGACCCACCTTGGCTGAACCGACCACCACCTCTAGGGCCACGCCCACGACCACGACCACCTGGAGTGTAATATCTTTCACCCACCGCAGGTTTCAAAAACTCATTGATGCTCAGAGACTGCAAAGAACACCAAAACAAAATTAAACAAGCTGAATAATATTCCCTCCATCCCAAAATAAACGTCCACGATTAAAAAGACTGTTTTAGAGATGTGTAATTATTACACCATTTAACTAACCAAATAATATTTTATATTTAATAATAGGAGTAATGAATTTCATAACTACTTTTGAAAATGGACACTTGTTTTGAAAAAAATTTAAAATATCTAAAATTAACCAAAAAACTTAAAACATCCCTCAAAACAGTGAAATTCAGCTAAAAACACATCGGACGACTTTACGGACCTTTGATCCACTTGAAAGGTGCACCCGTCCTAGGTCCGCCCCTGAATATGGCGCAGGTTGCGGAAGGGGCGGAGATTTTAGGCAGCATTGGCACCATAAATAATGTCACAAAAGCAGGTTGCAACCCAGTTTGCTAAGAAAACAAAAAAATGTACTAGTTTCATTTCAGAGATTGTTGATCACCAGATCGACTAAGTGGGACCTGCACTATGTGCAAGCTGTGCGAAAAACCGCTTCCTTTTTCCGGTTAAATGATATTCACTAATATGAGCATCTACAACAATGTATGATCAGAAACAAGTATTACCTTCTTGGCTCTCTCTTCTTTCTCAGCAATCTCTTTACGCTTATCCTTGTCGGTCCCCTATTAAGAAAAATTCATACAAACTGGTTAGTAAAATGACGATTGCAGAATGTAAAATTAAAACATTCAGAAATTAAAATAATAATAATAATAATAACAATAATAAATTGTCACCAATTTAACGAAAATGTCATCACTGCTCTTCTTGTTGGAGAGCTGTTGCATGGATGCAAGCTCTTTGTCGACTTCCACCTTCCTTTCCTCAGTCTTGAGTGCCTCCAGAGCTTTCCTCTTCTCCTCCAGAACCTTTTGATATTCTTCAAGAGTCATCTCCTGAATAAAAAAAGGTCGGTAAAATGCTCACAGACGCATAGGAACTACTTAACTACACAAGCAGTGTTGTATAAAATCCAAAATGATTTTTTTAATTAATACTTGCTTAGCTTAAGCACTAGAAGGTTTCGACTGCCTAGCTCTGCTTAACGCTTTTTAGAACACTGAATGAACATATAGAAGATCTGTGGTCTCGAAAACTCTTCATTGAAGAGAGGGAAAAGTCGTTTTCTCGAAACTTTTTAGGAGGAAAAGGAAAATAAATGATAAAAATACCCTCGTATAAAAAATAAGGAAAAAAGTAAAACAAATATAAATGGTATATTTGTAAAAATGACATCTTTTCTTTCCTTTCTCTCCGGTTCAAGAACACGTAAAAATTGTTTCCTTCCCTCTCAATAACACAAATAAAAATATTTCATTCTATTCCATTCTTTTCTACCTCCACTTCCTTTCTTTTCTTTTATTCCCAAATTCAAGAACAGAGTGTAAAAGTACAAACTGAAGAATCTCAAGTTGGCTAAATACAAGGGTTGGCATTTTTATGACACAAAATACCGTCATCTGTTGGGTCTTCCTCTACGACTATACAGTTGATACCTTACTAAGAGCATGTACGGGGCACCACTGATTCACCAGAACCTAGGCCTCACATATTAAAACTTGAAACCACAACTAGCTTCACACCTACCTTTCAGTTATCTAATCAGTTTCCCAGATAATTTGTTTACTAAAAAACTTAATCCTGCTCGGCCCATAATTCTCAACATAGAAGACATTCGACAATTAAGTAGCTACCCCTTAATAATCCACTCTATTGACCTTTCAAGTTGAAAACTCGCCATTCTAAAGTCACCATAAAATCACTGTCCACAGCACTAAACACCAAACTTGCAGTCCTCGAAAAGAACTAGACACAGAAGAACAGAAAAAGTAATGTCACACTACAGAACCTTGACCACTGTTTTCTTCAATCAAGCCAACTATCATCGACTATTTTGATCAATAAATCCCAATTCATCTAAAAGAATGAACGCAGCCCCTTCAACACTCCCCAAACTCTCTAACAATCACAAGATATAAAGATGACAAACAGCCACAAAAGAAACAATCAGCTAATATGCAAATTGTCGTGTGACACAGGCTGTCTACATAAAAAGTATGTAGGAACCAGGAAGAAGCTAATTCAGCAATATAGCAGAGTGTTACTTCCGCTCAATAAGATATCAAAAAGAATAGAGCTTCCAAATAGGAATCGGTTTGTCAAATAAAATGTCACAAATCCTCAAAAAGATGATGGTGGAATATCTATGGTGTGTTATGGATACCTGTTCATAAAGAATACTGAAACTCAACTTCCTTAATGACTCAATACATATTATGGTGGAATATCTATGGGTGCTATGGCTACCTAACCATACCTCAATGCCAAGCAAACTTTCAACTGTGCTATTTGTAATTTCCTATAAAATGCTGCTACAACTAGTTGAGGGTCTGTTTGTTAACAGCTTAATGAGCTTAATGGGACTTCCGGCTTATTCCATCAGCTATACATGACTGTTTGGTAGTCGCTTATTGATATAAAAAATGGCTTCTTCAGTAAGCTTCTTAGGGGGGGAGGCTGTACGCAAAAAGCCAAGTTTTTCCAAACCTGCTCCTCCCAATTAAAAACATGTTCCTTCCATCTATGAAAAAACCCTCCTAGACAAAAACCCTCCCAATCCATACAGTCAGCTTTATCCATATAGGACTTAATGGAAAACCAACCAACCAAACTGCCCCTGACTTAACACAAATGAATCTCTTCAAAAATTATGCTCATTTTCAGGATCCAATCATAAAACACAAGTGAACAAGATAAACAAACTTGATGTCAATTGAATGATGAAAAAAGGGATAAATATGACACAGAAAATAATCACAATAGATACAGTACTAGTTCATCCAGTTCACTAATAGTGTAAGTTCACTACTTGGCTACTAGTCAACAGCCAAGATAGCTTTGTATTTTGGCTTACAGATCAGTAATAGTAGATAAAAGAATTCACAACTACTCCCATGATAATAAGCAAGATAAAAATGATGACATAAACAATTAAAAAAAGGAAAAATGGTTACGACACGTGTAAATACCCAATCCACCCACAAGAACCAAAAGATTCAGTTCTATATACAAATAAATAAGGTTCCCTGCTTGACCATTAGTCAATGCCTATAAACAAAACCAAACCAAACAGCCAAATAGAATGGAATAATAGAATGGAATATATGTTGACTACGGTACTCAAAAACCCAACCAACCCAGCTAAACCAACCCGATATCCTTTTATTTCTTAGATTTAATATGATTGCTAAGTCACTATTAATCTATGTTGTTACTGCGGTCAAAATACAAAATATCGGTCAAGACCGATATTCGATATTTCGGTTATATCGGTCCAAAATAGCAATTAACATAATATTTCTTAGAATTATATATATATATATATATATATTATACATGTATGCATCCATAAACATATCATATGCATTAATTAGAGTTTAGAAATATAGTTTCAATATTAAAACATCACATAAACAAGTCTCACAAAACAAAATAAGAAAAGTGTTCAAAAACGAGCTAATCGCAAGCAATAGGTTCGGCATCCGAGTCAACATCATATAATACGTTCACTTCTTCGTGAGACTTGATCATTTGTTGGAGAAGAGAAAGAGACCAAGAAGAGAAAGAGACCGAGAAAAGAAAAGAAGCCAGACCGTGAAGATGAAGGAGACCGAGAAAAGAAATAAGCGTGAACTGCAAAAGAACCGAGAAGAGAAGCGTGAATTGTGAAGAACCGAGAAGAGAACAAGCGTGAGACCTAATGTATGTGTTGTCCAGTTGACCAAATAAAGAGGCCCAAAAAACTAAGCCCAACATGTAATAAAAAAAGCCCAAACACTTGCCTTATAGAAAATTTGTATATCGGACCCTTTTTTCCATCAAAATATCAGTGAAATATCAGTAAATATCGGCGATATTATTGGAACCGATATTTCACCACCCGTATTTTTCCAGAGACCGATATCCGATATATCGCGATTTTAACAGCATAGCTATTAATATGTACTTTAAACAATTACACGATCACATACCCTCTTCATATACATATATTTTCATTCTCTTCTCTATCTCTATATCGCTCCTTTGTGTGTGTGTGTGTATATATAAATGCAAATTGAGAAAAGTAGTTAAATGTGTTATACTTAAGATTCAAGCAGTATGGGCAAGTTGTAGCAAATGACTAATGAAAAAAAGGAATTATGAGTAGTGGAAATAACATATTCAATATTAGAAGAATGTTTTGATTTACCAAAGTATCAACCCACCCACCCGTACGGTTTGGGTTGGGTTGCACTTTGGTTTGGGTTGGGTTGAGATTTTGCAAACCGCAAACATTGATTTGGGTTATTCAATGACTTCAACTTGATCAACCCAACCCATGAACACCCTTTATGTTGACTTGACCTCTACCTAAAAGAGTATTTGTGAAAGACTATTTGTGAACACCCTCACTAGTCAAAACCCATCATGATACACTCACATTATTTCCCTTCAACTACTTTATTTATGATTACTATCAACTCCAATATGCAATTAAATTAATATTGTCCCCATGGCACATCTCAATAAAAAAACATGTTATGTTTCTTTTGGGTTGGGGTTGCATACAACAAAAAAAGAGAAAGACTGTTAGTACAGCAAACAAAAAAAGGTTACTGGGAATTAGCAGAAGAAACAGTTACTTCCTAACATCTTTCAGTTTTGTATCATTTCCACCTACAGATTGCCATATTTTTAGATTTACTTTTGCCTTTATCAAATCAAACCAAACACACCCATTAACTCCCACAGAGGTAAGGCATGTGGGTAGGATGTAAGCAGATCTTTCCAAATCCTAAACGGTAGAGAGGTTGTTTCCATGAAAGACCTCCGCCTTTCTTTAGACTTTTGCCTTTATTGCCATTAATAGGTCTATAAAAACTGCCCAGCAAAACGAAACGCCATTGGGAATAAAGATGATGACCTTATTCTCAGGCTCCTTGTCCTCGGGTTCGTTTGCAGCATTCTCCTTTCTCTCATCTGTTGCCACTTCCTCAGTCAGCGGTTTATCAGAACCCACAGTTTTCTCCCCTTCAATCACCACTTCCTCGGTCTCCCTGGAAGGGAGTAAAGTAACCATTACTAACACAGAGCATATAATATAACCATATGCAGAGGATTCTGAAGATTAAATAAACCAAACCAAATGAAAACAGTATATTATACACCAAGGTAAGGTAGGGTGTGGGGGTAGAATGTACATTGATCATGCCTCTACCCCAGAGGGCAGAGTGGCTACTCCCATGAAGACCCCTGGCTTGCAAAAGAAAAGCAACAAACAAGGAGACATTCTGAAGATTAAATGAAAGGTGGAAAGGAATACTGAGTGATTTCATCAGCCTGGGTTCCCCAATTCCCACGACCAGCTCCCTCACGTTTGAACTCATTCCTATACATGAGATTAGAAGTGATTAGAATAACACATGAAGAAAACTAGATATATTTCCAATGATTGAAAGACTGAAATTAGAAAAGAGCATATCAAACAGATTAAAGATCAAAGTTAGAGCTTTTACCCACGCCCTGTCCCACTGCGACGTTCATATGGTCGGCGCGAACGTTCTCCATCCTCCACATCTCCATTACTAAAACCCCCACGGCGGCCACCACGAAAAGCACCACGAGCACCACCATAACCTCCACGTCTCTCATAAGCTTTCCCAGCATCTGACTCCTCAACGGCACCTTGATCACCAGAAAATCCTCGATTACCAAATGAATTCTCGCTGCTGCCCGAGTCTCTATTAAAAGTACCCCCACCACGACCACGCCCAAACCCACGACCACCACGCCCTCCACGCGCACCTTCATTTCTGGCCTCTTTCACTGCTCAGAAATAATTCTTTTATATTTGTACAGAAAATATTAAAGCGCACCAGAAATCATGTTAACAGCAGCCAAAGATATAGATTGAAAAACAAAATCATTATCTTACACAAGATCCTTATAAAGTCGAAAGTCACAATGCTGGCATTAAAACCACCTCTCCAACTTATTTAGTAACATGCAGCAATGCGGCTGATTAGACAAAATGGGGTGCGTACATTTTCAGTTCAACCTTTTTTTATAACCTTGGGTTTCAGTAAAGCTTGCGTGCAACTAATCTCATGGACCCTGAACTTGACATCCCGGAAAACCTCCAGTGGCCACGGGAGACTCAAACGGGACCATTAAGAAGCAAAACCAGTTACAGTACCCAAAAATTACCCTTTTTAGCATGCTATGATCCAAAAACATTATACTACACAAATTTTCCTCTAGAATAATGATAAAGAAATTGATGGTCATTTTCAATAGTGTTCACCATTTGTACACAACCAATTAATATAGTAACCGACATGCGCAATCGTTATACCCCCAAGTACGCATCAAATCATAATACAAAATTGGATCGAGTTAAAAACCAGATATCAGAGACATAGATCAATATAGCTCAGACACTTACCAGCCTGAGCTGGAGAAAGAGGCTTGGAGGGAAGCTTAGCTGACTGCACAGCCGCTTTACCGGTAGGAGGAGCGGCTTGAACTCTCTTAGCCGGTGCAGAAGCGATCTTCTCAACGAGCTGTGAAGGGTCATCGTTATCATCATCTCCGAGCAAATCGAAAGGGTTCGCAGTCGCCATTGTTTCCTTTATTCGAACAGTGAAGAACCCTTTGATAAAACGTTAGTTTTCGCAACAGCTACAAACCTAATTCGAGTTCGAATTCGTCATATCTAATTCAGATCGATTAACCCACAAGAACCCTAGAATCTTTCAGAGAGTGTGTAAGAGATAAAAAGGGTTTGGTGAAACCCTAGCCGCAATGCAGTATGGGTGTCGAGAAGGAAAATGAAGTGAACCTAATCTGAAACTCCCAATTTATTTCTATCCAGGGAGCTCGTTCGGCATTTGGCTTCATGGCATATACTACCCTTTGATCCCTCTAATTATATTTCAATATGGTCCTTGTAGTCATCTAAGGTGTCGTTTATCAAACGTTTAACTGAGCAAGATTTTATGGGTAAAATTCAACATTATTACTTACTTACTGGTTAAGGTCAAAATGAAATCGTATGCAACAATTTACTCGGTAAGCACTAACCGTGGTAAGAGTCGTCGTCCTCACTTACCGGGTAAGACTCTCGGTCCTTACCTTCGCTCTTACCAGGTAAGATTTTTGGTCCTTCCATATTCATCCGGTAAGGTAATGTGACTTGATAAGCTTTTACCCGGATAAGGGTTTGGTAAACAGCCCCTAAGTCATAATTTCAGTCCCCAAAGTTAATTAGAACTTTTTTTGCCCCAAAAATTAATTTTGTCAAGCATTTAACGTTTGACGAAAGATACATGCAAACATACCTGAATACCAAACGTCTTAGGCGGCATTTGTTTTTTAAGAGGTGTTGAAGTATGAATTTTGATTTCGCTTTTGATTTTTAAGAGGTGGTGCTGCAGTCTAAAATCTAAATCAGTAGGACTATCTGTTTTTACGTCTGAAGTTTGAAATAGAAATCACTTAGACTGTTTGTTTTTATGTCTGAAGTCTGAAATCTGAATCAATAAGACTGTTTGTTTTTGTAAACTGACAAACGTCTGAAGTCTGAAATATAAACCATTTGTAAACTATCATATATTTTTAACACATTCAAAATTTCAACTGAAATACGTCAATTGATTTAACACACAATAGAAAACACGAAGAAAGTCTCATAACAACTAGAATCAATATTTATTTTCAATTAATTGTGTCGCAAGTTCTTATCTTAAACTAGCCATATATGTTTGGTCAGTGGCCATGCTGTTACGATTGAAATCTAAAGTTAATTGTATTCATTTTGAAAGGCTATATTTGTATTTCTATAGAGTTTGACGTTGTAAGTCTTTTGTTGACTTTGACTTGTGTACTTTGTGTTGACCTATAAATAGGTCTTGTAAGGGAGTTTTAGTGTTAGTAAGGAGCTTAATTGTAATGTTACATGTAATTGTATTTTGAGAGAAATAATATACATATTGACCAAGTTGACTTTTTCTGTCTAAACTCATCTCATGAAGATTGCCATTTACATTGTTCTTGAAGATTGATTGAAGATAAAGAACAAACAATTGGTATCAGAGCTTGATGCAGTGAAATTGTTTTGAATAAATCATCAAAAATTTGAAAACTTTCTGGAAATTCGTATTTTGTTCGTCATCTTCATAACATGTCCTTGAAGTGTTCATCATGTTTTTCAAAAACCTCTACTCAAATCTTTCATTTTTTGGTGTTTGTATGTTAAAAAGATGATCATTGTGTGCGTTTTTGGATCGTGAATCTTTGTTATTCACAAAAATTTGTGTTTTGATCATTCGTTTTGAAGTTTTGATGAAATTTGTGATTTCTGAAAATTTTGTGTTCTTTGTCAAAAACTCATAAAATCTGGATTTTGATCCATTTTGGTGAAAAAATGTTTAAAATTTTGTGTTTGTAGTGATTTTTGATCTGATACATTCCATCTCCGGATACCTTTTTTTAGCAGAACTTAACATTTCTCGGACAATGGCATAACCGAGATCAAGTCTTAACCATTTTCAAGCCAATCCCCGGATACCCCTTAGCCGGATTTAAGCTATTATCGGTCAAAGACATAGCCGGATACAACCCTTATCCGGACACCCTTCATGCGGATTAGACTCGATCAGCATATCCGGAAACAGGTTCATCCGGATTCAAGTCATTCCTCGGAAGCTGCTTTATCCGATTTAACCATTCTCGGTCACCAGCTTGGCTAAGTTCAAGGCATCCTCGGTCATCTTTGCGTCCGTATTCAAGCTACCTCGGTCACCCTTTTAGCCGAGCTCTAGCTTCCTCGGCAACAGGCTTACCCGGATTCATCATCCTCGGACATCAAGGCTGTTCGGACTTCTTCCTCGGACACAACCTTGTCCAAGCTCAGAGTTTCCTTAGCCATACATAGCTTGTCCGGATTGCTATCTTGGTCACCTTCAACCGTATTAGACTTCCTTGCATATCACCTTGTCCGGATTTCAAGACTTAGCTGTTTTGCTTCATTTCTTGGGTACCACCTTGTTCGAGATTTAGCTTATCTTGCTTACATTCTTGACCGGACTCATCTTCTTTGATCATTTTTTTTCTTAATTTTTGAGAATTTTGAGATTTTTGGATTCAATCCTGTTCAAATTCATAATTTTTTCAGATACTATTTTTTTACTGGTGTTTAGTCTGTATCTTGAGCAGTTTTTGACTGTTTTGTTTGTAAATTGTGATTACTTCTTGTTGACTATTTTTGTCTAGTTTTTCAATTCGAATATTTTTTGAATTTTCTGGAAAATTTGCCAAGACTGGTTTTTTTTATCTGGGTGATATTTTTGTGAGATATTTTTGGAAAGTGATTCTTTGATCAATTTCATATACTGCATAGATTCTTTTTGATCAATCTTGGACTTTTTAAATGACATCATTTTTTTAGAATGAAAATAAAGATTTGAAAGAAAAGGTTTGTGAATCGGTGAAAAGTCTGCAGAATTATAAAGACAAATATGTGAATATGTTTTATGAAAATCATGCTAACGAGGAACTTGTTGAAGATCTAAGAAGGGAGAATAAAGAAACTAGAGAACGTATTGAAGACATTTCATGTACATAATTAAAGATTTTCAAAACACTTTGGATTCTGAAAGAAAAGAGTTAGATGACGAAATAAGAAGCTCAAACAAAATTAAACAAGATTTGATTAATAAACTCTGAAAAGTTGAAAATGAACTGAATACTGAAAGGAATTCTCAGGGAAATAAGAATAAAGAGGTTGAGGAGCTAACAGAGAAACTATATGAAGCTGAGAAGAGAGTTGTTGATGAAAGGAAATTACTGGAACAGGAGAAAGACAAGGTTTTAGAAGCTGAGAAGAGTTTGGTTACTGAACAGAAAAATTTGGAGAAAGAGAAGAAAAAGATGATAGAAGCTGAGAAAAGATTTGATACTGAACGAAAATCTTTTGAAAGTAAAATTAACTCATTGGAGCTGAATGCTGAAATGCTTTCAAAGCAAATATCTGACTTTGAACAAGTTATCATCTTGGAACGAGCCAAGTTTGATAAAGAAAAGAAAAAGTTTAAAGAAGAATGTCTAAGCAAGAATTTTGAATTATTTGATAGTATTGTTCAGAAAAAGAAAGCATTAGATGAAGAGAAGAGAGTGTTTGTTCTTGAAAAGAAAAACACTGCCAAGAAATATGCTGCAATTGTCAAAGAACTTACAGAGAAGCCATTACATTGCTTCTGAAATTGAAAAGGGAAGTTCAGATGAAGAGAGAAAGGAATTTGAGAAAGAAAGGAAAGTTTTTGAAAAGTTGAAGAAGGAGTTAGAAGGTAAGTTTTTGGAATCTTCAAAGAAATTGTCAGATATAGAGACATAACTTGTTACTGAGTTGAACATGATATCTGAACTGAAAAAAGAAATACGATTTAGTTGCTGAAGAGAGAGACCAGTTACTCAAGAAAGTAAAAGACTTTTCAAGCGCTAAAAGCTCAACTGGTTCTCAATCTCAATGTAAAAACTAGCTTTTATGACTGTTCCAACGTTAAATCTAACAGTTATTCAAACAGCCCTAAGTCAACTGTTTCTAAGAACAAGTCTCGTTATTCAAATCAGTATTATCAAGGGTATGTCATTGGATCACCCAATTATTATTCAAAAGCTAAACATGTTTGGGTCAATAAAGCTGATATTGTTGTGTCTCATAAATCTGTTGTTACTAACCTTGTTCTTCCTTGGTTTGTGAGATCCACTAATGATCTGATCAATCTTAGCAAGAGAAGAATCATATGCTCAACATGCAGAACCAATGATTTTGTCAATAGGAAAAGGTACAACAGATGGTATGAGGACAACAGCTATCAGAATAGCTGAAATTGTTTTAACAGGTATGACAATAACTGGTATGGATCTTATTGTTTATCTGATATGTCTGTTAAAAGTGCTAAAAAATACATCTAACATGAGTAGATGGTCTGGCAGTTACAACATTCCCTAGCCCAATACTAACCAAGTAGGACCCAAGTTTGTTTGAGTACCAAAATCTACTTGATCTGTTTTGCAGGTGTGTCATATATTGTGCTGATAAGAAAATCATTACTATGATACACTGATGCAGGGGGAGTTTGTATTCTGTCTGAATATGGTTTCTGAACAAAATGGTTAGGACCCGAGCTGAAATGTATATGGTTTCTAAACAAAACGGTTCAGGACCCGAGCTGAAATGTATATGGCTTCTGAACAAATCAGTTTAGGATCCGAGCCAAAATGTTTTAATTTTTGGTTTTTGAGCTAAAAAGAATATGATAGTCCTCAAAATGATCAATCTTCAATGAATCCATGGCAATCTATGATTTAACACTCAAGAACATGAGAGGAGAGACAAAGAGAGAAAGTCAATCTTGGTCAATGCTTTATTACTCTCAAACTTTACGTACAATTTACAAATGAAATCTCCTCTACAAAATACACTAAGACTAATCTATTTATAGGGTCAAACAATAACCCTCAAAGTCAAAGTCAAACTACATAAGAAAAGTCAAACACAATGACTTTCTAATTATAGACAATAGTAACTTTCAAGACGAATACAATTTATACTAAAATTCAGTCCTAAAATTCTCCCCCTTTGTATTCAGGCTTGAAAGAATTTACGCGTTTTGAATCTCGTTTGATCTTTGTCACTTTAAGCACTTTATGACTTCTTCAAAAAAAAAAAAATTCAGACAATCTTTTGTTGAGAAAAGCTTCTAACATTCTCCCCCTCAAATGTAGAACAGTGATAATCTTCTCTTTTGACAATGTAGAATAGTATCAGCAAAGATCTTCAGAAACAATCTTCAAGATATGATCTTCAAAGAATCTTCAGACAAACAAATCACTAACATTCTTTCTTAAAAATGAACTTCTTCAGACAAAAATTCACAAACTTTCTATTCGATGAGAAATCTCTGTCAGTAAACTTTTGAAACGATGATCTCCACATTCAAAAACTCTCAAACATTGTAGCACAAGAATAATCTTTTGTAATAATTTCCAGTCATACTCTTTTTGAATCTTTTGCCGACTTTGATGTTACTCCCCCTTGATCTTTACAACATATTCCCCTTTTATCGTAGAATTGAACATTTCATTCATTATTACATACTCCCCCTTATGATGAAATGAGAATCATTAACATCATACAACTGAATGAATGAAATATTCTATAACACCCCCAAATCCATACATTGCATATAACACATATTTTATACATAGAATACATGTTTTCGCCACACAGGTCCATAATACAAGAGTCTATAATGTACAATACATAGTTCAAAAATTCCAAAAGTGCATGCTTCTTGTATCTTGACATCTAATCTTCAAAACATGGCTAATCAAGATCTTCATATTGCAAAACACATAGGGAAGTAATTCACATAATGCTTTTCCCCTTATTTTCATTACCTGCATACATATTTTGAAAACACAAAATGAGGGTTAGACATGAATGCCTAGTGAGGATTCCCTTTTTATGTAATTCAGGGTGTAGATCACCAAAAACATTTATTTGAAATATATCATTAAAATCCTAAAGATAGAATCCCACTGTTCAAGTCCATCGGGCCTCTGGTTTTCAAAACAGACTGAATATATTTCAAGAAACAGGACCAGAGCCCCTCTGGTTCTTCTACCAGAGTTTCTAGTTTTTTGACCAGAGCCTCTGGCTGTACTAACCAGAGCTTCTGGTTCACATAATTTCTTAATGTTCTTTCGTTAAGCTTCAAATCAAATAAGATAACCTTTTTCACAAACAGAATAGCTATACAGAGCTCTTACTCGACCAGAGCCTCTGGTTGTACTAACTAGAGCTTTTGGTTCAAAAGTTATGACCAACCAGAGTCTCAGGTTCAACGTGTAAGTTGACCAGAGCCCTTCTGGTCTGTTTTTCGTCGAAAATACTAAGTATTAAATTCATTTTTCTTAAAATTTCTTAAAACATGATTTTGACACAAAAGCTCTTATCAATAGATACAGAGCCTCTGGTCTAACTAGTACGTTCAGTAAAAATTTGCATATTCCTCAAATCAATAACAAGAACCCTCTGGTCCAATAGTGAGGACCAACCAGAGTTCCTCTGGTTCCTCATAAAGTGTACCTTCTGTTTCAAAACACTTTTAACCAAAATTAATGACCATAAGCCACATTTTCCCCATAACCATAACATCAATACTACTATTTCCAATAAGTTCAACATCTCTGAATCCTTAAATCACCAAGAAGAGAGAACTCCAACTTGTTGTAATCTTATTAGATATAATAGCAAGAGTTATACCATGTATACACACACACACAACGACCATCCTTATTAAATCCATAAATCCCTTGTTTATAGCAATAACTATCTATCACACACAACGACCATCCTTATTTCCCCTGAAATTCATATGAACTATTTCATCCAATGACAGGCTACAGACCTTTCTGTCATAGTGAACCTCGTTCATAGTTTTTAACTAAATCATAATCTCAACATAGGTTTGTATTCAAACCCTTCAAACCATAAGAACAATCTGTTCTACATATGATTTCTCAATCATCTGTTTTTGCTTAAATCCTCATAAAAATAGAGTACCAAATCAAAAACTATATCTTCAAACGCAGTTTCTGCTCAATCTTTTCAAAACAAATTCAACTTCCAATTCACAAAACATTTTCTTTTAGAACCGTTTTAAAACAGTTTTACCAGGTTCTTTTAAATTTCAAACCGTCAATATTCCACAATTCACAAAGTCAAACAGTAGGTGAAGCTCGCGGTTATGAAAATAGTAGTAATCAAAACTCACCTTAAAATTATAGACTTCTGTAGGTAACAATACACAGCAAATAATCAGAATCTTTAAACCGCAATACTCTTCAAGAATACTTTCCAAGAACACTTTCGAGAATGCTTTCACCGCCTTTAAATTTCTCTTGTATATTTTGTAAAATAGTGAACTGATAAGGTTTTTACCTTATCCTCTTTCTTTTATACTTAGGATGAGGCGGTGATGGTAATTTGACTAATATAAAAATCCATTGGGTGGTGAGGATAATATTTTTAAAATGTTATGGGCGATGTAAGATGTTATTTTAAAACTCTTTCTTAATAGTGAAGATATCTCATCTTCATATAATAAAATATTCGACTTCTCATGTGTGGTTCATATCCCATTTAGGCACATATAAATCCGACATGCATAATATCGGATTCTACCCATATACGTATAATTCATGCAAATATTAGCATAGTTATGCATGTTATCACATAATTCACATAATAAACACATAAGGTTACCTTGACCCATGTTTGTTAGAAAAACCCGGTTATAACATTCTCTCCTTTTAAAAGAATTATGTCCCGGAATTCACTCAAATAACCAAGGGTATTGGTTTCTCATGTCAGATTCTAGTTCCCATGTTGCTTCTAAACCATTGTGAAAACGCCACTGTACTTTTACCAAACTAATCTCTTTATTTCTCAAGACCTTGGTCTTTTTGTCAGTTACTGCTTCTGGTGTCTCAATGAAATTCACCTTATTATCAAGTTTGATCTCAGGAAGTGGTATTGCTAGACTTGGGTCTGCCAAACATTTGCGTATATTCGATACATGAAAGGTATGTGAATCTGATTGAGTTCTTCTGGTAGTTTCAATTGATGGGCTACCGGCCCAACCCATTTGCAGATTTTAAATGGTCCAATATACCTTGGACTAAGCTTTCCTTTCTTCCCAAATTTCATAACACCTTTCCATGGAGATACCTTCAACATTACAAAGTCACCTATGTTGAACTCAATCAGTTTTCTCCTTTTATCAGCATAATTTTTCTATCGATCTTGGGCAATCTTAATTCTTGCCCGAATCTGTTCAAAATTTTCAGACGTTGTTTGCACAATTTCAGGACCTGTTAACTGTTTTTCACCTACCTCATTCCAACACAATGGTGTTCAGCATTTTCTTCCATAAGGACTTCATAAGGTGCCGCTTGAATGCTGGAGTGATAACTATTATTGTAGGCAAATTCTATTAATGGTAAATGTTCATCCCACGACCCTCCGAAGTCGATGACACAAGATCTCAACATGTCCTCGAGAGTCTGGATTGTTATTTGACTTTGTCCATCCGTTTGTGGGTGATAAGCTATACTCAATTTGATTTGAGATCCCAAAGCTCCTTGCAAACTTTCCCAGAACTTTGAGGTAAAACGACTGTCTCGGTCAGAAATAATGGATAATGGAACACCATGTCTAGTCACAATTTCCTTGATGTAAATTTGAGCCAATCTTTCCAATGAATAARTTTCTTTCATTGGTAGGAAATGTGCAGACTTTGATAGACGATCCACTATTACCCAAATTGCATCATCTCCTTTTGGCGTTCGCGGTAATTTCATAATAAAGTCAATCGTAATGTGATCCCATTTCCATACCGGTATTTCTAGTGATTGTAGGTTTCCATAGGGTCTTTGGTGCTCAATTTTAACTTGTAAGCAAGTTAGACATTATTTCACATATGCTGCTATATCTTTCTTGAGACCTGGCCACCAATAAAATACTTTCAAGTCTTTGTACATTTTGTTGGTACCTGGGTCAATTGAATAATAGGACTTGTGACTTTCATTCAGGATGATTTCTCGTGTATTACCATATCTTGGTACCCATATTCGGCCTTGGAAACATAATATCCCTTCATTGTTTGGTTCCATAATGGAAATCATCTTTTCCACCTTTTCGGATTTCTGGTTCTCTTCTTTAACAGCTTCTTTCTGATTTTTCAAAATTGCTTGGTGAAGGTCTGGAGTTAAGCAGATTTTCATTGATTTGATGGTGCCACTTCTTTCCTTTCGGCTTAGAGCATCGACCACTACGTTTGCCTTTCCTGGGTGGTAGAGAATCTCACAATCATAGTCGTTAACAATTTCAATCCATCGCCTCTGCCTTATATTCAGATCCTTCTGGTTGAACAAATGTTGTAAGCTTTTGTGATCTGTAAAGATTTGGCATTTAGTTCCTAAAAGATAGTGTCTCCATATCTTTAGTGTGAAGATCACAGCTGCTAATCCATGTCATGGGTGGGGTATTGTTTTTCATGATCCTTTAGTTGGCTAGATGCATAAGATATGACTTTTCCCCTCTGCAGCAATACACAACCCAATCCCAACTTCAATGCATTGTTGTACACTATGAAATCTTCTGTTCCATCGGGTAGAGATAAAATTGGAGCGTTGCAGAGAAGATCTTTTAATAACTGAAAAGCCTTCTGTTGCTCTGCCTCCCATTGGAACTTTACATTTTTCCGGGTTAACTTGGTTAATGGTACAACTATTTTTGAAAAGTTTTGTATGAACTTACGGTAATAACCTGCCAATCCCAAGAAGCTTCGGACTTCATATAGGGATTTTGGTGCTTCCAACTTTGCAACCGCTTCAATTTTTGTTGGATCTACTTATATCCCTTTTTCTGATATTACGTGCCCCAAAAACTGAACTTCTTGTAACCAGAACTCGCATTTTGACAGCTTGGCATATAACCTTTCTTTCCTTAAGAGACTCAGGACCAAACAGAGGTGTTCTGCATGTTCTTCCTCTGTCTTTGAGTAAATTAGAATGCTGTCAATAAACACAATCACAAACTTATCAAGATATTCTTGACATACTCTGTTCATTAAGTCCATGAAGGTTGCAGGTGCATTGATTAATCCAAAAGACATAACCAAAAATTCATGATGCCCGTACCTTGTCCTGAAAGCAGTCTTAGGAGTGTCTTCATTTCTTACTTTTTAGTTGATGGTATCTAGACCGCAGATCAATCTTGGAAAAGTAGCTAGCCCCTACTAACTGATCAAACAAATCATCTATCCTATGTAATAGATATCTAGTTTTGATTGTTAATTTGTTGAGTTCTCGGTAATCTATACACATTCGCATAGATCCATCTTTCTTCTTGACAAACAGAACTAAAGCTCCCCAAGGTGATGTACTTGGTCTGATAAAGCCTTTATCAAGTAGATTTTGTAACTGAGTGACTAATTCTTTCAATTCTGGTGGGGCTAATCTGTATGGTGCTTTGGCTACAGGCGTTGCCCCGGGTAAGAGGTCAATTCTGAATTCTATATCTCTTTCTGGTGGAAGACCATACAAATCCTTCGGGAATACCTCTGGAAAATCACTGACCACTAGAATCAATTTATGTTATTCTTTTTCCTTTTTGGCATTGTTTACATAGGCCAAAAATCCTTGACACCCCTTCTGCATGCATCTTCTGGTTTTCATTATTGATAACAAACTGGTGCAATGACTTTGATGATCACCAAAAATAACAAATGTTCCTCTGTCTGGCAATGCTATTCTAATAATCTTCTTATTGCAAACAATGCTGGCTTGATTTTCGGCCAACCAGTCCATTCCCGCTACTATATCAAAATCTTTCATAGGCATGAAAAATAGTCTAATGGGTAGCTTACATCCCTCAACCACAATGATGCAGTCTTTAAACACATAATCCACAGATACTTGACCGTTAGCAGTATCAACCACTAACTTATCATTAAGTGACACAGAATTCATACGAGCACATAAAGCAAATGATGGGGATACAAACGAGAAGTTTGCACCCGAGTCAAATAACACTTTAGCATGTAAGGAGTTTACGAAAAATGTACTTGTTACTACATTGGGTGTAGTTTCTGCTTCATTTTTGGTCATTTGAAAAGATCGACCTTGCGCCCCACCCGATCCTCTGCTCATACTTGGTCTCCCACGGCCGGTCGATGTATTGCTTCCCATAGTGAGCTGTGGTGCTTTCAGTTGTGGGCAATTATTCTTGAAATGATCTGGGGAATTACAATGAAAACATTTTCTGTTTTGTCGACAAAAAATCGAAGTATACCCAACTTCACCGTAGTTATAACATTTTATTGGTTTGATTCTGCATTCTCCTTTGTGATACTGTCGACACCAGGGATGGGCTTTTTCCATTGGTCTCTGCATTGCCTTATTACTAAACTTGGCAGTTTTTGGTCCTCGATAACTGGCCGAAGATCCTTTCCATTTTCTTTTCTCCATCTGTTTCCTTTCTTCACTTTTATTTTTATTCCTCTTGGTGATTTATGCTGCATCTACTGCCATTGGAAAGGTAGCAGGATTCATTGCTATAACAAACTCCCTGATGGATGGTTTTAGACCCTAAATGTATCATTCTACTTTTCTCTCCTCTGTTGATATGTAATGCTCAACAAACCTTGAATATTCTATGAATTTCTCCGTGTATTCTCTAACTGACCCAGAGCTCTGTTCCAGTTTTAAGAAATCCTCTTCCATCTGTCTGACGCTATTTTAGGACAGAATTGTTCTTTGAATCTATTCACAAACTCTGCCCATGTTATAGTTTGTAGAATATATGTTTTGGCCAATGATTCTACCTCCCACCAAAACAAAGCATTTGACTTTAAGACAGAAACTGCAAATCTGACTTTATCTGATTCTGCACATCGAATAATGTTGAATACAGACTCTATCTCTTTGATCCAACACATGGCTTTAACTGGATCTCTGTCTCCCGAGAAAGTTGGTGGTTTGCAGGTTAAGAACATCTTTATATCTCCTTCCAGATTATTGATAACTGAAACTGCTGGATTAATTTCAACTCTGCCAGTCTCGATTCTGGCAGGAATCCCGATAATGGAAGTCAGGGTTTCTCTTAGCTTTCCCATTTCTTCAGCAAGCATGTCTTTGGTCACATATTCTGGTGGTGGTCTATGCTCTTGATTCATGTTTTCAGAGTTAGATTCAGCTTGATCTGTATTAACTTCTGGTTGACTTATTATACCTCTGGTCTGTCCTCTGTCTTCACCTTTGCCTCTGCCCCTTCCTCTGCCTCTGCCTCTACCTCCAAAGGTGCCAATGGGAGCAAGGTGTGACATTCAGTCACTTCTGAGTTTCAGGTTAGCACCTTATTTTAGGTCTTATAATTAGATTATATTTTACTAGGATCTAGCTATGATGATTAGAGTTCATCTGGCTTAATTCCCAGGTTTAGTTCGGAAGATCACGCCTCGGCGGGTAATTGATGAAGTTAACTTGCATAATGCCAAAAATTTAGAAATCCTTCAAATAAAATAAAGTTGATATTATAAACTTTTAAAATTTAAAATACAAAAGTCCCATTCAAATGTTCAAATGATTTTATCAAAAGATGGAGTTTTGGAATTAATAAGTGTCATTATTAGTAAATTATTTGGTGGGTTTTAAATCTAAGTGGGCTTATTCTTATTTAAGAAAAATAAAAGTTTTATTTGGGTTTGGGCCTTTAGAGGTCAGCCCATTTTCTTCTTTAAAAATATTCGTATAAATACTCTACTCCCTTTGAAAAACTCTCATTTTCAAATTATCGTCAGCTTAAAACCTTTCATCTCTCTAATCTCTCTCTAAAATCAACCACCCTCCAGCCGATTCTATCATCAAGCAAGCCTTTAGGAATTCTGACAATCTTGAAGATCCTCAAGAAAATAAGAAAAAGGTATGATACTGGTTATCTTACTTTTGCAAAACAGTAAAAGTCTTCATCTTTCTTCTCCTACATCTCGATCTTGCAACTTAAATTTCTGGAAAGTAAGAGGGGGGAGATTATGCGTCAGAGACATGAAAATGTCTTCAAATGGATGATAACCTATGATCCATGTTCTCAGATCTTTACTAAAGTGGGGAAAATCTTTTGCATGTAGAGTTTATTCATGAAAGGCATATTTCAGATTATGATAGAGTCTTGCATGCATCTTTAATTTATCCTATCTTCTTCAAAAACTCAATAGAATCGGGAAATATTCTTTCTGGAGATTATATTTATTTTGCTAACTTGAAAATGGTGTTAAGATTCTTGAAAAATGACGAGTTTAGACCCCAAAAGTCTGTCACTCGAAGAATGTGCAATCTGTTTTGGGGGTTGTGTAACTCAAGATTGTAGGGTATTAATGAGAGACTTAAACCCACTCAAATTTCTTGGTATTTGGAAAATGTCGGCTTAGCTCATGATTTGGAATGATGTAAAAAGTGGACATAAAATTGACTTTTGGAAGGTTCCTACTTTTAGTGATTGGTGAAACCCAAAAATATCTGGAACATAATTTATAATCTGTCCAAAAATCAGGTTTTGAGTAAAGGATTTTGATTTCCTTTAATATATGAATTTTGGGCTGTTCTTAGATTAAATAATAAAATATCAACTTTATTTCACAAAATCTGATGGCATTACATAGGATGCAACTTGACTTTATCTTTATCAATAACCCATAGGTGAACTAAATGCTGGATGTTGGTCTGTTTAGGAAAGTAGGGCGGACGTGAGTGCTTCAGTCATTATCTCATTGGATATTGTTAAACCTCACAATGCAAAATGTAAAAAGTAATAAAAACAACAAGTGATGAAGAACCAGAAGACCAATGAAGACATCAAGGCAAAATCGACTAAGTCTGGAATTCAACCATTGGATCGATGGATAGTTCAACCATTGGACCGATGGGACAAGTTCAACCATTGGGCCAATGGACAAGTTCAACCAGAGGATCAATGAACAGATCAAAGGATGCGATGGAAAGAGTATCCTCATCGATCCTCTGGACAAGCAACACCTAGAAGATTTTCCAGCACTTCATCCAAGCATGCAATGAAGATTTGAAGATAAGGATGAAGTTATCATATCATGAATGATAGCTGGAGATGACAAATCAACAGCTGGAATTCAAGTTTATCTTACTATTAATGTTTAT
>NW_020201716.1:0-1419 GCF_001531365.2 Cynara cardunculus var. scolymus
GGTTTAACACTTGTTTTCTATTCTTTTCATAAACCGGACACCTCTTGCACGGTTTATTCATATACCGGTTAAACTTTGAGCGGTTATTTTTTGAACGGTTAGACTTGTTGACTATAAATAACAGTTTTACTATTCGTTTATTTTTTTACTCGTTGACTATTCATCGTCGTCTCCGCTTGTTAATCCGCCTACATCGTTCGCTTGATTCTACCTTGAAGGACATAAATCAATCATCGTTTGTGTTCGTTTTCAACTCTTAATCCATGTTTTTTTATTCGATTTCTATATCTCATTACTTCATTCTTTGATTTGATCTTTTTAGTGTTCATATATCGTGTTCGTGTTCATAGTTAGTTTTTGTCATTAGTGTATTCTATTTTCCTTTTAATTGAGTTTAGAACTTGATTAGAATGAATTTTTGACTCGTTTTGTTGTTTCGTTTAAGTCTGTGATTGCTATTTGTGTTGATTTTGCATTGTTTTTATGTTTTCAATCATTTCATGATTGATCGGAAATCTCACCGGACACGGTGATCGGATTTTAATCCGTTCAACCTTAAACCGGTTGATRATTGTCCGGTTTAATGTCTTGATGATTTTTGTTTGTCGTCCGGACTTCTAATCCGGACAATGTTATTGTATGTTTTGTTTTGTTGTTTGTCGTCCGGACTAGTCATCCGGACACACACTTGAATGTTTTGGTCTTGACCGGACTACTAATCCGGTCAATGTGTTTTGGTATTTTTTTCTAAGTGTTGATGCTTTATTTTTTTTCATTATTTTTTTTCTTTCATTTTTTTTTCATTTTGTTTGTGTGTGTATGTGTTTTTTCTTTGTTTGTTTGATTTTTTTATTTTCATAATACAATGGGTACTAATTGTTTAGAATTTTTACAGGTATAATGGCTTAAATTCAACATCGGTCTGACGAGGAATCGCATATTCCTTCTGTTAGATCTGATAACTTACCTCAGAACATACCTGCCCAACCCATTGAATCTGAAACCCTTTATTCCCAAATACAATATCTAGAAATCAAACCCAATAACCATCATTTTTCTTTCGATATGCCTGTTGAATATCCAATTATHTCAGAAATCTTGAAAGGCCATCCTATTTCATATTCTTTATCTGCCTATACACAAGTTCCCTTGGTTTATCTTCAGCAATTTTGGGGAACTCTTTCTATTGAGAAAGACGGAGACGCACTATATCTTCAAGGAGAGGTCGATGAGTATGTTAGCCGTTTAACACTGAGACGTCTAAGATGAATACTTCATCTTCCTACTTCCTGACCAAATGGATTTGACGACTTTGTATCAGATGAACAGCTATGTCTTGATATCAAACGATTGGGATATTCTGCAACACTGAATACTCCTGCTCAATTCAAAAGACGCTTTCTACCGTCGATATGGCAT
>NW_020201716.1:4455-7752 GCF_001531365.2 Cynara cardunculus var. scolymus
CTCTTCAAAAGGCATTGGGTACGCGCTTGGATTATAGCACCGCCTATCATCCTCAAACAGATGGACAATCGGAAAGAACAATTCAAACGCTTGAGGATATGTTGCGTGCGTGTGCAATAAATTTTGGTGGGAATTGGGATACCCATCTGCCCCTTGTTGAATTCTCTTATAACAACAACTATCACACCAGCATACAATGTGCACCGTACGAAGCTCTATATGAACGTAAATGCAGATCGTCGCTTAGCTGGGTAGAGATCGGAGATAGATAGTTGACAACGCCCGATATTATTTAGGAAACCACCGACAAGATTTCAATCATCAAGGAGAGACTCAAGACAGCAAGAGACCATTAGAAGAGTTATGCGGATAATCGGAGAAAGCCGTTAGAATTCCAAGTGGAGGATAAAGTACTCTTAAAGGTGTCACCATGGAAAGGACTAGTACGATTCAGAAAGAGAGGCAAGCTAGGTCCTAGATACATTGGTCCATTCGAAATACTTGAAAGAATCGGACCAGTGGCGTACAAGTTGAAGTTGCCACAAAATCTAAGCGCCATCCATGACACGTTCCATGTGTCGAATCTGAAGAAATTCCTAACGGATGAAACAATAAGTGCTACCACTGGACGACGTTCAGATTAGCAATCGGTTACACCTTGTTGAAGAACCAATCGACATACTGGACCGAGAAGTTAAACGGTTGAGGAGCAGAAAAGTCCCTATTATTAAGGTCMGCTGGAATGCGAAACATGGTCCAGAGTACACTTGGGAGCGAGAAGATTTCATGAAAGGCAAATATCCGCAACTGTTTGCAGAAAAAAAAAATCCATTAGCAGTAGCAGTCATTAAATTTCGGGACGAAATTTCTCTAACAAGGGGAGACTGTGACAACTGTCAAATTTGAACTTCCAGGTTAGCTCTTATTAAGTTTATATTAGTGTTATTGAAGGTAACTTATAAGATTAGGAGTTAGTTAAGTTAGTCTGATCGAAAAATTTCTACAGATTCTGGTAGTTGCTTAGAAAGTCCGGTTTCGACCCGTAACTATCTGAAATGTCCTATACAGTGCCAAATGCTCCAATTTATACCCAATTTATATAAAACACAAAGTTTTGGTGTTTTAAATATAAAACCTTTTTATTTAAATGAATTTAGCCACCATGGGTTTTTAATTTGAAGAAAAATGTCAAAATTGAGAAAAATGACATTTAGCATTTTGGGCTTTGGTTTTTTTTTTTTAAAAATATATATATAGAGAGAGGTTGGGCTTGGGCTCCCATGGCCGGCCCTCCCTCCCCTTTCCCTCCTATTACCCACATATAAATAGCATCATTTCTCTAATTACAACTCATTTTCTCATTTCAAAACTTGAAACTCCCTCTCTTTCCCTCTCTAAACTCAAGAGTCTCTCAAAGAATCATCTTCTTCATCCTTCCTACTCCTGCCCATTTCTCCATCAAAATAGCAAGGATTTTGAAGATATTACATCCCTCTCATCATAAATCAAGGTAACAACTTCATCTCCATCTTTTTCTTGCAAATTTTGGGGGAAAAACCCACTTTTATGTATTTCTCTCTACTATCTTCTAACCTCCGAAAATTCTGAGTTTTAAGGAGAGATTACACACCAAAAACATGTAAAAATGTTCATATGATGGTGGTAATCTATGACCCAAAAATTAGAACTCAAGAAAATGGGTAAAATCATGTTGCATGTGGCTTTGTTTCTTAAAAATGGCATTTTTTAAGTGCTGACAGATTATGTGCATGTGCACAAATCGTCTATATCTTGAAAATGATATGTTCAAATGTTATGAATCTTCTTCTAAAAGTTTAATTATTGAGTTCGGGTTGTAATACAATTGGTCTCACTCAAAAACATTGAGTTTTGATTCCCCAAATACTCAAAACATTATATATGTGCATCTGAGAGTTTTTCAGTAGGTAAACCCTACTTTAAACAGCCATAACTCTCTAGATAATCATTCAAAATCATTGATTTTTCTTCTGGATGTTATTCTAATGAGTTACCTTTCAAATGCCACCGATTTCATTCAATATTGTGGTGATTTGAGGTTTTAACTACTCAAAACAAAGTGAACATGCAATCTGTCCGAATCTGACAGATTTGTATATGTATGTTCTAGTGACCATATCTCTTTCAAAACTCGATGAAAAAGGATGATTTTTCCTTTGAGAGTTAATTAAAAGAGTTATCTTCTGCATGCAAGTGGAATCACAAGAAAATATGGAGTTTTGATCTCCAAACACCTAAAACACTTTAGGTGTGCAAACTGTGAAACCATCAGTAGGTAACTCCTACTTTGTATGCTAATATCTCTTTATTTACTTGCTCATAGTGTATCATTCTTCTTCTGAAATGTTCTTTTATGAGTTAGGGTTCATATGAACCCAGTTTCACTCAAAAATATGAAGTTTTGAGACATTAACCAATTTAATTAATTTAAGTGTGTAATCTGTCAACTAATGACAGATGTGTGTATGTACCTTTATGGTGCCATATCTTCCTCTAAACTCATCCAAAATGAGTGATTCTTAGTTTAAAAGTTTTATTTAAGTGTTAAGTTTATAATCCAACTTGAATTTCTGCAGAACACTTAGTAGAACTCTTTAAATGAGTATTTTACTAACATGGTGTAATCTGCCATATCAGTTATGATATATTGTATTGCATAAATTATTTAAATCATTATTGTATGTCCAAAATGCATGAAATTTGGTCACAATGACCATAACTCAGTGCTATATCCCATATAAAAAGATAGGAAACAATCTCATTTTAGAAGTCTCTTTAAATTGATCATTTTAAGTATCATTAGTTTCTGCCCAAAAATGAGATTTTGGGATTATTTGATTTTGTAAATTTTGATCTTTTTATTGGACAATAGCATTACTTCTGGTATAAATTACTATATTAACGAGCATATGGGCATTATGTATATTTGGACTATAGATAATCAAGTTGGACATAAGTAGACACTTATGGACTTAGGACTTATTAATCCCCATAAGTAGATTTAAACCCATAAGTGACGGTTTTGGATATTCCTCTTTGATAGGGAATCGTTAAGCTCGTGTGGTGACCGGATCGTATCTTTAACTTGTGGAGCTTTGCAAAAGAGTGAGTTTCACAACCCCCTTTTTACCATTTTTGTGTATTTGGGGTGGAAAGCATAATTAAAGAAATGTTTGATAGATTTATATTGATATATGAATCTTGTTGTGAGCAATTAAATGTATACACTATTAATGGTATGTTGAGTTTGAAAGTCCC
>NW_020201716.1:8272-15175 GCF_001531365.2 Cynara cardunculus var. scolymus
AATGGTGTAATTAAATTTTAAATGTATGGTTGTGTTTCTTTATACTCTATTGCTATGAGACTCTACCTGCCATACCTCGTGTTTTCGCTTTAGTGGGGTGTGACAATATGCATGACCCCACACCATGCATTCCTTATATGCATATATATAATATCATGCATGCATCTTTATGCATATTTAAACTCATGCATACTAACACATTTTTAGTCATGCATATTCACATTATGCATACACATCTATGCATAAAAACTCACATATTTGCATGATCAAGTACATCAATTTATCATTATTTCACATAATCATATAACAAATAATCACGTATTAATTACCTCAATTGATAATCAAGACCAGGTTATCACAATTTCCATGTTTTCTACTTCATTGTTAACTTCTTCATGATTATCTACATCCAGTCTTTCTTCATCACCAGCTTCCCCTTCAACATTTTCCTCTCTTGTTGCATTTGCATTAGATGCCATTCCCAATGTTGTTGGCTCTTTCAGCCTTATCTTCTTACCCCTCTCTTAATTATAACAGTTCTCTTCATCATCAAAGTCATGTTCTTCATCATGCTTCCTTTTGGATGACCCAACTTGTTCCTTGCAACCCATCTCCCGAAGATCCTTCCTTATTAACATCGTCATGTACCTTAAATCTATCATTTCTACTTTCACTTCATTTAGTTGAGTATATGTTGCAAAACCTTCAATATTAGGCATGTAGGCTTTGGGAATGGCAGGGATGGGATTTTGTTGAGAAGCAGATGAATCACTTGGATGTTGGCTGGGATTCTATGTTTTGGCTTGTGTATGGGGGTGATTTGTTTGAGGCTGTCTGAGGGTAGTTAGGTGGTTGAGTATAGTAGCTTCAGTTTTAGCTTGCATCTCAATCATCTTATGAGACAAAATCTCAAAGTTCTTGAGAATGTAGCTTTAGACCACTTGGAACTCTTGTTTGGAGACAGAGTTTGATGCCAAGTTATTCAGGGTGGTTTGATTGGTGTCTGCCATCTTCTTCACACCCTCCAATTGGTCTTCTATTAGTAGTAAGAACCGTCAAGACCTTTAATTTTTTTCCCAATTCCTTTCACCATCGATGTCATCCTTTCCTCCAAACTCCTTATTTGATTTAAAGTCGTCAATTCATTGATTTTAGAGTAAATCTTTGCAAATTCACTCTTACAAAAGTCACTGAAGTTGTTAAACTCTGTATTTGTGACAATTGTTGATAGGAAACCAAGATCAACAAATGATCCTATTTGCAATCCCACAACAGGTGTAGGTTGGCCTAATGATGTGACGAACACATCATGTACAACAGATGTACTTGGTGGTGGGATTTTATTGACATTCATCCCACCAGTACTTTCACCTAATCCTTGAACATCCATAGAAGGAATGTCTATAGGTGTTAGGACAACTTGACAAACTACTTATGAAGGTAAGTCACAGAGACTTGTGCCAGTGTTAGAAAGAATAGCAGTTTCATGATCTGCATTTGGCTCACTGGGGGATGGACTTCCCGACTCGATGTGAATAAAATAATGATGAGGATGGGACAAGTGTTCCTTGATTTCAACATTGGCCTCCTCCAAATGAGGAACCAATGGTGTATGTAGTGATTGCCCCAAAATGTTTAATGAAACATCTCCCTCTTGAGAAGGATATGAGTGGGTGGGTGGGGTTGATACGAGAGTTGGCATGGGATCACTGCCTTTTCCAATACCTTCCACCAAAGAGTGTGGAGAAATAGGAGATGTGGGTACCCTGATTTTTGGGGATGGGGCAGGGTGATCTTCTTCTTTTGACCCTGATCTCTCTAAAGCCTCTCCTTCATTTTTACCTCTTCTACCCAGGCTCTCAATTTTATTTGTCCTCTCAACACTCTGAGAAGACTTAACCCTATGTGTCTTCTCCCCAGCACTCTTTTCCTTAGACCCTTTACCACTCATCCTAAGGGGGGTTGTTTCTTAGGTAGGGTCTGTCGTTTCTAGCAGTCCCATAGAAGCTCAATATTCTCTAAGTACCCTATTGTCATTCCTAATATATGCTCTCAACTCCAAGGGGAGTGGCATATGATTTCTAAAGTTAAAAAGAGAAGTAGATATCTTGAGTAAATCCATGTAGAATTATGGGGCCCTCTCCTCCTCTTCTCTTGTTGGAATTCTTGGTTGCAAGTGCATGGCTCCCTTTGATGTAGAGTTGGAAGAATCTTTGAAATAGAATGTACCCGGTGGGCTTTGAAATGTATGTTTTGATTTGTTCCATGAATAGCGATGGATAATCATAATTCGTATTAAAGGTTATACCTTGGACAATCTTCAGTGTTGTCCTTGATGCTTGGTCTAGGCTTGAGACTTTAGGTGATAAACACCTGTTGATACAGGAGAAGAGGTAGTACCAAATAGGTGGCAAACCCTTCCTCTTGAAACTACTAAGTGGTGGCAAGGGATCTTTGTATACCAATAAGATGAAGTCTGCAATCATCTGTTCCTGGGAAGGTAAGGAATCAAAGTCCGATTTTCCTAAGACTTCATCCTTGTTTGGTAGGCAGGGCATCTTTCTTATGAGTTCCAGGGATAGTGAAAAACTTTACCCTCCTACCATTGAAACAATTTCATTTTCTTCCTCCTCGTATGTTAGATTTTTCCACCATTGTTGAAGATACTTAATAGGAACTTCATACCTTCTGATGAATATCCTTTTGAGTTGATGTCCTGTAAGCATTTCAATCACAATCTGGTGATCAGGTTTGAATTTTTCAGAGTTGAGGTTTAATGCACTGTTGTTTTCCTTGATGAGAACATATTCGGATTCTGGCAAAAAAAGCTTTGCTTAAATCAGGTTTTTCGGTGGCTTCAGACATAAAAGCAATCTGTGTTGGGTGATTTCCATGAGCATCACCCACTTCACCTTGGGATTCAGCATGTGCAGGGGTGTCTTGTTCAGGGTTCTGAGTATGTTGTTCTTCATTCGGGTTTGGAATCAGAGTTGGGTGATTAAATTCAGAGTTGAATGATGAGGAGTGATTTCCTAAAGGAAGGGAGACATGTCAGAATCCAACAAGAATAAAAGTACCCTGGTTGACCTCATTGTCAGAATCCAAGGAGGAGGATGGTTCGAAGTAGATTTTGGTGGCGTGGATTGTTTTTTGGACATTGGATTGTGAATGACCCATTGATGGTTTGCTTGTGAGTTCTGTGATTGCGAAGAGGCAAGTTCGTATGAGCTAAATGAAGGCGGGAGTATGAACAATTGACAGATATGAAGTATATATAGCTTTCGATTTAAATTAAGAGCCTGAACAGTTTGTTTGTATAGTGACACGTGTAAGTGTAGAGTGGTTAATCGTATCATTAGGCATGCAGATTAGAAACGAACAGGTTTTTTTAAATTGATTAGTTGCATTTATTGGTTTTCTTAATAGTTGGTCTAATGATATTAAAACATGTGGCAATAAACAAGGTTAGGTCAAATTTGGATGAGAAAATTTACAAGTATAAAAGTCTGGGAAAATTAGAGTTGTAAGTCTGAATTTAACTCTGAGGTGTCCTTTAGACTTGTAAGTCTGAATTTAACTCTGAGGTGTCCTTTAGACTTGTAAGTCTGAATTTAACTCTGAGGTGTCCTTTAGACTTGTAAGTCTGAATATAGGAATTCAAATGAAGTCTGAACTACATTAGCTATTGGTTATTTCCCAGACTTACAACATAACTCTGAATTGTTCTGGTTCAGACTTAGGGGTTGTTTGGCAGTTGCTGAATGGTTTTGTGCAGAATCATTAAATAGTCAGAACGATTAAAAGGTTTCTCATGATATAGTGCAAAATGAAATATAATTGTTTGGTAATTTTTTACGATGAAATTAGGGCTCTTAATGGTTAAGGGAGGCCAAAAATACGAAATCATTTAGAGGGTTTTAGAACCATTAAGAGGCAGACTTTTTTTGCCAAACAAGATTCACCTCTTAATGATTCAGAGGTTGCCTCTTAATGGAACTATTAAGAGAAAAAACAACCCCTTAGTTCCATAGTTACTTTTCAAACTTAGAATACAACTCTGAACTCCTCTTCATAGTTTAAGTTCAGAGTTTCATTTTTGAATTATAAGAAGTCAGAATTCGTGTGATTCAGAGTTATGCTCAAACATACTCTCCAGACTTAGAAGACAACTCTAAATTCCTTTTATTCGGAGTTAAAGTCCAGAGTTATTTTTCAGTCCCACAACACAACTCTGAATTCTTGTGCTTCGGAGTTAAAGTTCAGAGTTTCTTTGCAGACCTGAGGACAAGTCTGAACTCCTTTTCCAGCTAAAGTTCAGAGTTATCTTCCAGACTTATAAGACTATAAATTTTTAACTCAGAGTTACAATCGTTGTTACATTCCACCATTATAGTCTAACTCTTAACTTCATTTCTTTAGAGTTATTTTCCAGAGTTATAAGATAAGTCTGAATTCTTGTGATTCATAATTATGCTCATATATACTTTCTAGACTTAGAAGAAAACTCTGAATTCCTTTTCTTCAGTGTTGAAGTCCAGAGTTACTTTCTAACCTAACAACACAACTCTGAATTCTTGTGCTTTAGAGTTAAAGTTCAGAGTTTCTTTGTAGACCTAAGGACAATTCTGAACTCCTTCTCCAGATAAAGTTTAGAGTTATCTTCCAGACTTATAAGAGTATAAATTTTAACTCAGAGTTATGATCGTTGTTACATTCCACCCTTAGAGGCTAACTCTAAAATTCATTTCTTCAGAGTTATTTTCCAAACTTATAAGACAAGTATGAATTCTTGTGATTCAGAGTTATGCTCATAGATAGTTTCTAGACTTAGAAGAAAACTCTGAATTCCTTTTCTTCAGTGTTGAAGTCCAGAGTTATTTTCCAGCCTTACAACACAACTCTGAATTATTGTGCTTCATAGTTGAAATTCAGACTTACTTTGCAGACCTAAAGACAAGTATTAACTCCTTTTCCTTAGTTAAAAATCAAAGTTGTCTTCCAGACTTATAAGGCATGCTAGAAATTTTTTAATTCAGAGTTACGGTCGTAGTTACTTTCCACCCTGTTGGACCTTAAATTCAGCTTTGATATTGATCTAATACTCTGAATGAACTGTAAGACGATTAAAGTGCAGCGGAAACAATATTAAGAACAGAACAGAGTAAAATAAACCAAGAACACACAGTCAAGATGAGGAAGAAGATGAATGTAGGAGAATTGCTTCAAAGGTTTTTCAATTCATTCAATTGAAAAATTGATGATTACAATACAGAAGCACACTGATTACAAAGGCCTTAGCCGCTATATATACTAGTTCCTAACGACCTTACTGACAAGATCTAGATGCGTGAAATCATCTAAGCCATCCAAATAAAGTCGATTAAGTCCTAGTCACGTGAGAAGCACATGCAGCAAACAAAACCATTGAAAAACAGTTGGAACAGGATCTTCATAGAAGACGAAATCTGCAGACCCTCTGTGAGCCATCTCAGAGGCTCTGCTGTAATTGACTTTGTTAGCTCCAATATTTACTTAATGTAAAAGTATGAAAAAGTATTCTGCAAGTGATGACAGAAGGGTATCTTCCACAGAAGACAACAGAGGACCTGCAACAGAAGTTGTTTAATCGTGCAAGTCAAGAATGACAGAACCTCTGTTGTCTCTCACAGAGGTTTTGGAATATGGTCCTCTGGCAATAAGAACCTACAAGTCTTCTACAGCAGAGCCTCTGAGCTGGTTCACAGAGAGTCTGCGGATTCATCTTCTGTGAAGATCCTGTTCTGCTGTTTTTCAAAGATTGTTAGTTGCACGTGCTTCTCACGTGACTAGGTCTTTAATCGACKTTATTTGGACGGCTTGGATGATTTCACACGTCTAGGTCATGTCAGAMAGGTCGTTAGGAACTAGTATAAATAGCAGCTTAGGCCTTTGTAATTCAGTGTCCTTCCGTATTGTAATCGTCTATATTTTCAATCAATTGAAAAACCTTTGAAGCTATTCTATTGTGTTCATCTTCTTCATATCAATCTGTGTGTTCTTGATTAATTACTCTGTTGTGTTTTTATCATTGTTTCCGCTGTACTGTAATCGTCCTAAAGATCATCCAGAGTAAGAGATCAAATACCAAATCTGAATTTACAGGTCCTAAGAATTGGTATCAGAGCAGGAATTGAATTCTTATTCGATTAATTCTGTTTTTGATATTAATCTGCATTTTCTAGAACACCAGTTTTCTCCAGTTTACCCTGTTTCTCTCTATTAAGTCGAATTTCAATGGCGAATTTGGTTAATACACCGTTCATGAGTACTGGATCTCAATCAAATCCTCCCACGCTTATTCTAGAGGAATATCAACAATGAAAGGTGCATATGATCAACTTTTTGGAGGGAATTCACCCTAGAATGTGTGAATTTCTCTTCAATCCTACATACGTACCAATGATGTTAATTCCACGAGTTCCAGCAACTGGTACAACCCCTGGAGTTCCTGAGCATTATGAACCCAAATCAATCGCAAACTGGAACGATGAAGAAAGGGTATTAGTTGAATTGGAAAGCAAATGTAAAAGGATGTTGATCATGGCAATACCACATGAGATCTTCAAGAGTATTGATCATTGCCAGTTGTCTATGGACATTTGGGCTGAATTGGAGAAACAAATCAAGGAAGGGAAGAAAACTCTCGAGATCAACAGAGCCATGTGTATCGATAAACATCACAGCTTTAAAGCTAAGGAAGATAAACCTCTGTCAGACACAGAGGATGAGTCCCTCTGTGGAATGACAAATAATGACACAGACTCCTCTTACACAAGTGACCAAGAGGTTTCAACTTCTTACTCTTCTGAATCATTTGATAATTTTGATTCATGTCATTTGGAACATTACAAGCTAAAAGAAAAA
>NW_020201716.1:15480-16760 GCF_001531365.2 Cynara cardunculus var. scolymus
AGAAGAGGTCTAGGTTTCTCAGAATTTGATAACAAACCTGGTTTTAAATCAAACAAAACTCTTGAGAATACCTTTAGATCCTCAAAGAATTTGAAAAGTAATATTTCTAACACCAAGTCCATTTTCAAAAGAACAAGGTTGTTGGTTGATCCAGACACAAAAACGTGTTTAACAATGGAAAATATTGCTTATGAAGACTATATTGACTCTTTCTCACCTTCTGAAAAGAAGGATTCCATTCCAAGGAGATTTATGACACAGAGTCAGATAAGAATTTTTAAGTTTGGACAACCAGAAACTCAAGAAAACTATGCTTTTGGTCAGCCTCTTGAAAGAAAATTATCCTCAGAGGCTCTGGAATTTTTTCCAAAACATATCACAGAGCCTTCTGTAAATGAGTCTTTTTGAAAAGGTTTTTGTCATAGAGCTCTCTGAAAAAGATACTTCTAAGCATGAATATGCCTTAGATCATGATGATAGGCCTACACAAGTTGTAGAAACTAAGATTGATCTTGAGAAAAGAAAGAAGGAAAATCTAAGACAAAGTAACTCTCAATGCTCTTCCTCTGCAACTCAAAGACCAAATTTTACTTGGCAACAATTGAGAAAATGGCCTCAATCCAACATTGCTTCTGTCTCTGTAAAAACAAGAAAACCAAAGAAGGGCTCTAAAAATAAAAATTATGTACCCTTCTTTGATGATTTTAAAGAAAATTTCAATAAATCTTCTTGTAATGTTTCCTTCTGTGACTGTTTCAATTTCATGCATGCTCTGTCTGATCATATTCACCATTCTTCCTGTCTGGTCTCTCACCCTAAGAACCATGGATCTAGGGTGAACAATGGACATATTGGCAATTCTTCCTCTAAGAACAATAAGACCAAAACAAAAGATGCCATCGCATACTACAAACAAACTAATTTCAAGGGACCCAATTGGAAGTGGATACACAAATCAAACGTTCTCTGAATGCAGAAGCAGCAGCTGGCACCCAAGAGCTTCTGTCAACATACCTTAAGAAAGAAGGAGCTTCTGTTGTTAATTCTGTTGTTGAATGTCTTATTTATTTATTCTTTTTATATAAAGTTGTTTTCTCTTTTATTAATTTCATTATTCTGTATATATCTTTTCTTTTAAAATTTCTTTCTGTTTATAGTTTTAATTTCTTGATTGACCTTCTCTTGATTTCATAGTTAACAGGTTTATCTTGCAGAGACTTGCAAGGTTTGAGGGGGAGTATGTGCTTAAAAATAATAAAACCTTTTGAAGAAGCAAAATG
>NW_020201716.1:17909-24275 GCF_001531365.2 Cynara cardunculus var. scolymus
GTTTGAACTGAGCAAGTACTCATCTCTCTGAGGATTTTCAAACCGTTTGGGTAAATAAAGGTGTAACATATTTGAAGACCCAGCGCATATCACAGAGGCTCTGTTACCCTTAGGCCTCTGACAGAACTCTCTTAATAGTTCTTGTCTATTGATATGGTGCGCGTGGTTCTGTGGATAAGGGTTAAAGCATATCATGCGTGTGTCAGAATCGAGGGCGCACGTCATCAATCGCGCGTCTTCCCAACACAGCGTGTCATAG
Source organism: Cynara cardunculus var. scolymus (assembly GCF_001531365.2). Classification (NCBI taxonomy): domain Eukaryota; kingdom Viridiplantae; phylum Streptophyta; class Magnoliopsida; order Asterales; family Asteraceae; genus Cynara; species Cynara cardunculus. The sequence goes on from NW_020201716.1 coordinate 18,169, forward strand.
TTTTGATTCATCACACCCTTTAGCCACTCATCACGTTATTTCTCCCAATAAAACGGTTCAGTTCAAATCCCTCACTATAAATACCCCCTTCCCCCCAAAACGTAAACCTTTACAATACCTTTCTTCTCAGGCGAACCTGCATACTTCGAGCTTTCAAACAAACCTGCAACTATGTTATGACCTGTAAATTCAGATTTGGTATTTGATCTCTTACTCTGGATGATCTTTAGAACGATTACAGTGTAGCGGAAACAATGATAAGAACACAACAGAGTAATTAATCAAGAACATACAGATTGATATGAAGAAGATGAATGCAATAGAATAGCTTCAAAGGTTTTTCAATTGACTGAAAATAAGATGATTACAATACGGAAGCACACAGAAATACAAAGGCCTAAGCTGCTATATATACTAGTTCCTAACAACCTATCTGACAAGACCTAGACATATGAAATCATCCAAGCAGTCCAAATAAAGTCGATTAAAGACCTAGTCACGTGAGAAGCACGTGCAGCTAACCACCTTTGAAAAATAGCAGAACAGGATCTTCCTAGAAGACGAATCTGCAGACCCTCCGTGAGCCACCTTAGAGGCTCTGCTGTAGAAGACTTGTAGGTTCTTATTGCTAGAGGACCATTTTCCAGAACCTCTGTGAGAGACAACAGAGGTTCTGTCAATCTTGACTTGTACGATCAAACAGCCTCTATTGCTGGTCCTTTGATGTCTCCTGTGGAAGAAACCCTTCTGTCAACACTTGCAGAAATCTTTTTCATACTTTTACATTAAGTAAATATAAGAGCTAACAATCTCCCCCTAAGTATGAAAAAGAAATTGGACAAATAAATGCAAGAAATGACTAATTGAAAGAATTTCAAGAGGAGATAAAACTCATCCTCTGAAAAAGAATTACATAAAATTGAAAGAAATACAAAAATGTTGCTCAGGCCTATCTATTACAGAAGATTAGTCCACAGCAGAGTCTGGATAGTCGTCTACGGCAAACTGCAGATCTGACTTGATGGTTCTGTAGACCTTGAAAATCCATTCTCTGAAGGAGACTTGAACTTTAATCACTTCCATAATACCAGACACTTCATCCGCCCTTAGATGCCCTCTTTGTACTTCTGCAGCCACTTGGTTGAACASCCACTCAAGAGTCTCTGTCGCATATTTGTTYGCCTYTGTGGGATCAAAGAACCTTAGAATGTCATCCTTGTCCAAGAACACAAACCCAAAGATGGGATTTTGGACAATAGTGTTGGGATGACATCTAAGTAGCCAACTTGGCCTRTTCTTTGGAGGGGAAATTTTCAATTCTGTTTGGGCTAACCTCATTGCGATATCAAAGTCCTTATGGCTGTAGTATTTTACTTGAGCGCGCATAACTTCGATTAGCCTTCTGAGCGATATAGAATAGCTTGACCTCCTCTCCATGTATTTGTTAAGAATTTTGTGCAGGAAGATCAAGTCAAATACATAGAGGTTGTGAAGGTCAGCATATGTGAACGTGTATAGGTTGTCGTCGTCCCTTTTCACCACATATTGAGCATAGAGCACGGTCTTCTTCAGCATCGTTCTTGGAGATATTGTTTCAAGAGAGGTTATCACGTTCTCTAAGAAGACCTGCTCGCGTGGCTTTGTAAGCTTCAAGAAGTGAAACTTCGCAGCTGCAGAGGGTATACCTGTAAGCTCTGGGTCGTAAGGGGGCTCTGTGTCTACGGCAGAGTAGCGCCACCGCAGAATCTCCTCCACAGTGGTTACAGGCTCTGTGCGCACCTTCTGCATAGGGATTTTGCTCATCGAATCAAAGATCTCATACACCCTTCCCACTGTGGTATATTCTGGCACTCTGGTTTCTTCTTCTAGAATCGGCCTCTGGGTAGACCCCTCTGCTAGGATAGGTTTGACAGTTCTTAACAGAGCGTCGAACGTACCCGTAGACGTTTCCTCATTCGCCATTTTGGAGGATGAGCCTTCTCCTGCTCTGGGGATAGGGGCTCTACCCTTTCTTGATTGAGCTTCTGCCAAAGAAGCCTTTAACGCTTGAACGAGCTCTGGGTCATCGTACTCTTCTTCATTTATCTACTATGGCATTTCAGAGCTCGACCCCCTCTGTGGCGACTCCTCTACAGCTTTGCCCTTGCCTTTCCCCTTAGGCTCTAGTGCTTTGTCTTTTGACAACAGGGCTTCTGTAGAGTCCACTATCTTTAGTGGTTTGGCAGAGGTCTGCTTCTTTGGCTCTTCAGCTTTCTTCTCCGTCTTCTTCTCCCTCTCATGACGATCATGGTCATTACCTCCTTGATCGTCATGGATTTTGGTGGCTTCTGCCTTGTAAGTAATAAGGGGAGCCTTCTTCAATCGCCTTAAGATTCTGGTAGCCTCCTTCTCCATTTTCTCGATCACCAGCTCTGCTTGCATATAAGCGTTGTTTATGTCGATCTATGAGGCCCACTTCATTTTAGAGAGACTTCGATAGATTTCGCTTCTGAAGGAGTCACCCTCTTTGACGAGCTTTGAAGTGCAGTATCTAACCGATTGGTTGGAAGCTCGGGCTTCTTTGAGAAGTTGATCTGTGTGTTTGCTCACGATATCTCCTAGGGCTTCAACCATTGCGTCTAGCTCTCTGCGACTGGCTAGATGGTTGATGTTTGCCCTGGAATATTTGAACATGGAATAGTCTGTGTAGCCTGCAGAGATGAAATCAACAGCAAACTGGGCGACCACCTCTGATAACTCTGTCTTCAGCTTCTGGATTGAAGAGGGGTTGAGTGACAGAGCGCTGAAGGCTTCTGCGAGGTCGTCTTTATGAAGTACAGAGCTCTGAAGGGTTGAAAGAGTTGGCTTGAGTTCTGACGTTGTAGATGTCAACTCCTTCAGAGCCTCTATTATTGGAGCAAGGGCCTCTGTCGACGATTGAGAGGTGAACAAGCTTTTCAACTCGTCCAACCTCTGGAATATCGTTGTGGCGAAGGTTTGTAACTCTCCCTTCATCACATAGATATCCTGGGAACCTAGATCACCAACACATGGTGACCTAGTAGCCTCGGAGTGTGAGGCGCCCTTAGCGACTGGTTTTTCGAAGTCAGCTCGGGGACTTCCACCGGATCCTCTGACTTCTCCAAGAGGAGAGCCTACTAGTGTTCTGTCGATATCGTGCCTTGTAGGTTCAGAGCCTAACACGGCAGAGGGATCGAGTGTGGACTTTGGGCGTTCTAGACCCTCAGTCTTTGTGACTCTCACATATGCCTCAGAAGCATATTTTGGTTGGTCACTCAAGTGTGGAGAGGCAACGGATGCCTCTTTGGGTTGTGACGAGTCCTTGGGCGATTAATCTCTTGTTTTAAAACCACTATCCTTTTGAGAGGATGTTGGAGTAAGTTGTGGTTCCCGGGTAGTGCGTTCGACAGAGGACGGAAGAATGTCCTCTGCGAGGTTAGCTTGGGTTGGGCTTAGCGTGTGCACGCCTTTTTCAATAGGGGATCCCTCTAGAACAGGGTCCCTAGAAACGTGGGTAGCACTGGGAGGAGGGCTAGGATGTGTACCTTGGGTATCTTTTTCTCCCTCTCCTAACTCCAACTCTTCTTCTTCTTCGTCGTCTAAGGGGTTGTTTGTTTCCCTCTTAATGGTGACATTAAGAGGGAGCCTCTTAATCGGTCAAAGGTTTGGAGTGTTTGGCACAAAAAATGAAACCTCTTAATGGTTACATATCCCTCTTAACCATTTTGTGTCCAACCCTTCACTCAACCATTCAAATCTAATTTTTTCCAAATTTGCCCTCTCTACACAGCGCTTCCTTCACATCGCCTCCCACCCCCCACGATCGCCATCTCCGGTCGCCATCTCCAGTCGCTCTTCCGGTTGCCGTCACCTTCTGCGATAATCCCACTGCTTCCACGGTCGTCGTTCCCTCCATCTGCTTCCATAGTCGCCGTTCGCTTCAGGTATTTCCCCAAAATCGAAACAACCGATCGAAACCACAGTCGCCGTTCGCTTCCACAAGTCGCCGATCGAAACCATAGTGGCCGTTCGCTTCCACAGTCGCCGATCGAAACCACAGTCGTCGTTCGCTTCCACAGTCGCCGATCGAAACCACAGTCGCCGTTCATTTTCTGGTCGAAACCACCGATTGAAACCATCGCATGACCCAAATCCAAAAGTGAGTGAAACCCTAATTTCTTGTATGAAACCACCGATTGAAACCATCGCATAACCCAAATCCAAAAGTGAGTGAAACCCTAATTTCTTGTATGAAACCACCGATTGAAACCATCGCATAACCCAAATCCAAAAGTGTGAAACCCTAATTTCTTGTATGAAATCTCATGTTGAATCAAGGCTAAAAACATTAAAGAAGCACTGTGATGCAATAACAAATATGAAAGATGCATTTGGATGCTAACAGAGCMTYGGTTTGGATTAAATCATATAGAGGGGTAAAATGGTAATTTGTTGTCATTCAGAGAACATTTACCAAACAACCATATTTCATTCAACACTTAACCATTCTGGCCCTCTTAACCATTCTGACCACTTAACCATTCTGCACAAAACCATTCAGCAACTGCCAAACAGCCCCTAAAACGACCTCTGTCCCCAAATCAGCTACTTCCGTAGGCGCTTTAAACACCTGTTGAATTTGGAAGATAACGTCTTGAATCTGCTCTGTTGGGGACTCCTCGTGAACCACTTTGCGCAACCTTCTACGCTTTGGAGTAGCCTCTGCAGGGCTTTCTTGTACCACAGCCTCTGTGACCACAACCTCTGCGGGTTGGGTCTTCTTCGATTTCTTTTTCTTTTGTTTTTGCAGAGGACTACTTAGACCCTCTTCTTCTGCGGGTCTCTTCTTCCCTTCCTTTTTCACAGAAGAATCAACACCCTTCTGTGTCTTCTTTGGCTTCTTTGGTGGGTGACTTGCTACTCTAGGTCTTTCCTCACTCACCTGTCTAGCCTCTGCTGGCTCCTCCTGTCTTCCCTCGACCCTCATTTTTTCAACTCTCTCTCCTATGCGTGGAGGGGTTTCAGGGACCGGCTCTGGCCTCCTGAATCCATGTCTGTATGATTTCCTATCTTCATGACTAAGGTATTTGAGCATGGCTTTAGATAGAGGTCTGGGGCTTCTATACCCTAGCTCATGCTCTGTCGGATGGAACTCCTTAAATGGATACAACCTGGCGTTAGGCTCGACAGAGGGCAGCTTCTCTGCGATCAATTCCCCAAAGACTAGGCCAAAGAACCTCTGTAGAATTAGGTTCGGATGGTTGAGGCCTTTTTTGGCCTTCTTCTGCGCCTTCACTTTTGACTTCTCACCCCTCTGTGTCGCGCACTTTTTCTTGATTAGTCCAACCATGTCTTCAAAGATAAGTTGTGTGTAGTCGAGGGGCAGGTTGAAATAAATTCCATAAATAATTGAAAGTATTGCGTGAGAGGTCTGGTCATGGCTGCCGACCTTCCCTGTTAGACAGCAATTCACAATGGAGAATAGGGTATTCCGGATTGGAGGAAGTCCTTTGCGTTTGAATTGTGTCCTTTTAACGATTTGGGTCTTGGCAGCATATGAATGAAATTCAAGAAATTGAATTAATTCATCATCTGTTGGGGTTGGGGCGAWAGCGTCCAAATTAAGAGTTTCCAAAGAGGGTAGATGCAGGGCTGTTAGAAGTTTGTCAACATTCAGTTCCATAGGCACCAAGGATTTGTTGATTGGGTGAGAAGCATAACCAACGATGCTCAAACCAGAGTTATCCAGGGTAGTTATGTAAGAGCTTAAAAGGAATTGGGTGATATAAGATTCAGGTGTAGGTTTGGTGGCTGAAGGGGCATAAAAAAAGTGGGTGATTTCGAAGAATTTCAAGAAGGGGAAGGTGAATTCAAGGAAACCTGTTGAAGATGGAACGAAGTAGTAATTGTTTGGTTTCTTCACCAGGACGACTTTCTCATACCGATTTTGAACAAAAGATAGTGCGTGAGATGTTAATGTTTGGGCTTGGGTTACTTCGTTGTCGCTTGAGACCTTAGCAGATTGAGCGGAGGCTGAAGATGAAGACATAGTTGCAGGTTTGTTTGAAAGCTCGAAGTATGCAGGTTCGCCTGAGAAGAAAGGTATT
>NW_020201716.1:26885-28069 GCF_001531365.2 Cynara cardunculus var. scolymus
ATTGCCATGATCAACATCCTTTTACACTTGCTTTCCAATTCAACTAATACCCTTTCTTCATCGTTCCAGTTTGCGATTGATTTGGGTTCATAATGCTCAGGAACTCCAGGGGTTGTACCAGTTGCTGGAACTCGTGGAATTAACATCATTGGTACGTATGTAGGATTGTAGAGAAATTCACATATTCTAGGGTGAATTCCCTCCAAAAAGTTGATCATATGCACCTTCCATTGTTGATATTCCTCTAGAATAAGCGTGGGAGGATATGATTGAGTTCCAGTACTCATGAACGATGTATTAACCAAATTCGCCATTGAAATTCGACTTAAAAGAGAGAAACAGGGTAAACTAGAGAAAACTGGTGTTCTTGAAAATGCAGATTAACACCAAAAACAGAATTAATCGAATAAGAATTCAATTCCTGCTCTGATACCAATTGTTAGGACCTGTAAATTTAGATTTGGTATTTGATCTCTTAATCTGGATGATCTTCAGGAAGATTACAGTGCAGCGGAAACAATGATTAGAACACAACAGAGTAATTAATCAAGAACACACAGATTGATATGAAGAAGATGAATGCAATAGAATAGCTTCAAAGGTTTTTCACTTGATTGAAAATAAGACGATTACAATACGGAAGCACACAGAAATACAAAGGCCTAAGCTGCTATATATACTAGTTCCTAACGACCTATCTGACAAGACCTAGACGTATGAAATCATCCAAGCCGTCAAAGATCTTCACAGAAGACGAATCTGCAGACCCTCTGTGAGCCACCTCAGAGGCTCTGTTGTAGAGGACTTGTAGGTTCTTATTGCCAGAGGACCATTTTCCAGAACCTCTGTGAGAGACAATAGAGGTTCCATCAATCTTGACTTGTACGATCAAACAGCTTCTGTTGTTGGTCCTTTGATGTCTTCTGGGGAAGAAACCCTTCTGTCAACACTTGCAGAATTCTTTTTCATACTTTTACATTAAGTAAATATAAGAGCTAACAAACTATTTCTTCATCTTCAGCCTCCGCTCAATCTGCTAACGTCTCAAGTGACAATGAAGTAACCCAAGCCCAAGCATTAACGTCTCACGCTCTTTCATTTGTTCAAAATCGGTATGAGAAAGTCGTCCTTGTGAAGAAACCAAACGTTTACTACTTCGTTCAATCTTCAACAGTTTTCCCTGA
>NW_020201716.1:29993-33258 GCF_001531365.2 Cynara cardunculus var. scolymus
AAGCCTTCAGCGCTCTGTCACTCAACCCCTCTTCAATCCAGAAGCTGAAGACAGAGTTATTAGAGGTGGCCGCCCAGTTTGCTGCTGATTTCATCTCTGCAGGCTACACAGACTATTCCACATTCAAGGACGAGATTAAGAACATGTTCTCCTCTACGGTCACCTATGGTATTGATACCAAATCTTCCAAGGCAAACATCAACCATCTAGCCACTCCCAGAGAGCTAGACGCAATGGTTGAGGGCCTAGGAGATATCGTGAGCAAACACACAGATCAACTTCTCAAAGAAGCCCGAGCTTCCAACCAATCGATTTGAGACTGCACTCTAAAGCTCGTCAAAGAGGGTGACTCCTTCAGAAGCAAAATCTATCGAAGTCTCTCTAAAATGAAGTGGGCTTCAGAGATCGACATAAACAATGCTTCTGTGCATGAAGAGCTGGTGATCGAGAAAATGGAGAAGGCGGCTACCAGAATCTTAAGGCGATTGAAGAAGGCTCCCCTCATCTCTTGCAAGGCAGAAGCCACCAAAATCCATGACGATCAAGGAGGTGAGGACCATGATCGTCATGAGGGGGAGAAGAAGACAGAGAAGAAAGCTGAAGAGCCAAAGAAGCAGACCTCTGCCAAACCACTAAAGATAGTGGACTCTGCAGCGGCCCTGTTCTCAAAAGACAAAGCACCAGAACCTAAGGGGAAAGGCAAGGGCAAAGCTGTAGAGGGGTCGCCACAGAGGGGGTCGAGCTCTGAGACACCACAGGAGATAAACGAAAAAGAGTACGATGACCCAGAGCTCGTTCAAGCGTTAAAGGCTTCTTTGGCAGAGGCTCAAGCAAGAAAGGGCAGAGCCCCTATCCCCAGAGCAGGAGAAGGCTCATCCTCCAAAATGGCAAAGGAGGAAACGTCCACGGGTACGTTCGACGCTCTGTTAGGAACTGTCAAACCTATCCTAGCAGAGGGGTCTACCTAGAGGCTGATTCTAGAAGAAGAAGAAACCACAGTGCCAGAATCTGCCACAGTGGGAAGGGTGTATGAGATCTTTGATTCGATGAGCAAAATCCCTATGCAGAAGGTGCGCACAGAGCCTGTAACCACTGTGGATAAGATTCTACGGTGGCGCTTCTCTGCCGTAGACACAGAGCCCCCTTACGACCCAAAGCTTACAGGTATACCCTCTGCAGCTGCAAAGTTTCACTTCTCAAAACTTACTAGGCCACGCGAGCAGGTCTTCTCAGAGCACGTGAAACAATTTCTCCAAGGATGATGCTGAAGAAGACCGTGCTTTATGCTCAATATGTGGTGAAGAGGGATGACGGCAACCTATACACGTTCACAGATGCTGACCTCCACAACCTCTGTGTATTTGACCTCATCTTCTTGCACAAAATTTTTAACAAATACAAGGAGAGGAGGTCAAGCTATTCTATATCGCTTAGAAGGCTGATCGAAGTTATGCACGCTCAAGTGAAATACTACAGCCAAAAGGACTTTGATATCGCGATGAGGTTGGCCCAAACAGAATTGAAGATTTCCCCTCCGAAGAACAGGCCAAGTTGGCTACTTAGATGTCATCCAAACACTATTGTCCACAATCCCATCTTTGGGTTTGTGTTCTTGGACAAGGATGACATTCTAAGGTTCTTTGATCCCACAGAGGCGAACAAGNAATCCCATCTTTGGGTTTGTGTTCTTGGACAAGGATGACATTCTAAGGTTCTTTGATCCCACAGAGGCGAACAAGTACTCGACAGAGTCCCTTGAGTGGGTGTTCAACAGAGTGGCAGCAGAGGTGCACAGAGGGCATCTAAGGGCGGATGAAGTGTCTGGTATTCTGGAAGTGACTAAAGTTCAAGTCTCCTTCAGAGAAAGGATATTCAAGGTCTACAGAACCATCAAGACAGATCTGCAGTTTGCCGTAGACGACTATCCAGACTCTGTTGTGGACTAATCTTCTGTAATAAATAGGCCTAAGCAACAATTTTGTATTTCTTTCAATTTTATGTAATTCTTTTCAGAGGTTGAGTTTTATCTCCTCTTGTAATTCTTTCAATTAGTCATTTCTTGCATTCATTTGCCCTTTTTTTCATACTTAGGGGGAGATTGTTAGCTCCAATATTTACTTAATGTAAAAGTATGAAAAAGTATTTTGCAAGTGTTGACAGAAGGGTATCTTCCACAAAAGACAACAGAGGACCTGCAACAGAAGCTGTTTGATCGTGCAAGTCAAGAATGACAGAACCTCTGTTGTCTCTCACAGAGGTTCTGGAATATGGTCCTCTGGCAATAAGAACCTACAAGTCTTCTACAGCAGAGCCTCTGAGCTGGCTCACAGAGGGTCTGTGGATTCGTCTTTTGTGAAGATCCTGTTCTGCTATTTTTCAAAGGTTGTTAGCTGCACGTGCTTCTCACGTTACTAGGTCTTTAATCGACTTTATTTGGACGGCTTGGATGATTTCACACGTCTAGGTTATGTCAGACAGGTCGTTAGGAACTAGTATAAATAGCAGCTTAGGCCTTTGTAATTCAGTGTGCTTCCGTATTGTAATCGTCTATATTTTCAATCAATTGAAAAACCTTTGAAGCTATTCTATTGCGTTCATCTTCTTCATATCAATCTGTGTGTTCTTGATTAATTACTCTGTTGTGTTCTTATCATTATTTTCGCTGCACTGTAATCGTCCTAAAGATCATCCAGAGTAAGAGATCAAATACCAAATTTGAATTTACAGGTCCTAACAGACTTGCACGTTCTTATTGACAGAGGACCATTTTCCAGAATCTCTGTGAGAGACCTCAGAGGTTCTATCACACTTTACTTGCTCGAATATAAGGCTTCTGTCGTTAGTCCTCTATTGTCTTCTGTGAAAGATATGCTTCTGTCAAGACTTGTAGAATACTTTTTTTATACTTTTTCAATAGATGAAAAATGAAGCTAACAATCTCCCCCTAAGTATGAAAAAGTAAATTTGGACAAATGGGTGCAAGAATTGACTAATGAAAGAATACAAGAGGAGATTAAACTCATCCTCTGAAAAAGAATTACATAAATGAACAAAATGAAAAAAATAATTGAGCATGCCGATACTATTATAAGAGATTAATCCACAGCAGATTTGGGATAGTCATCTACGGAAAATTGCAGATCAGACTTGATGGTTTTGTAGACTTTGAATATCCATTCTCTGAAGGAGACTTGAACCTTGATCGTTTCCAGAAGGTTGGTCACTTCATCCATCCTTATATGCCCTCTCTACACCTCTGTCACCA
>NW_020201716.1:33675-39118 GCF_001531365.2 Cynara cardunculus var. scolymus
GAGAAATTTTTAGCTCTGGCTGGCCAAACCTCATAGCGATGTCGAAATCTTTCTGGCTGTAGAACTTGACTTGAGCGCGCATTACCTCAATCAGCCTTCTGAGAGAAATCGAATATGTTGACCTCCTCTCCATGTATTTGTTCAATATCTTGTGAAGGAATATTATGTCAAATACACAGAGGTTGTGGAGGTCAGCATATGTGAAAGTATATAGGTTGTCGTCATCCCTTTTTACCACGTACTGAGTGTATAGCACGGTCTTCTTTAGCATTGTGCGCGAAGATATGGTTTCGAGAGAAGTGATCACATGCTCTGAGAAGACCTGCTCTTGTGGCCTTATGAGTTTTGAGAAGTGGAACTTTGCAATGGCAGAGGGCATTCCTGTACGCTCTGGGTCATAAGGGGACTCTGTATCCACGGTTGAGTAACGCCACCGCAGAATCTCCTCAACAGTGGTTACGGGCTCTGTGCGCACCTTCTGCGTAGGAATCTTGCTCATAGATTCAAGGATCTCAGATACCCTCCCCACTGTGGTAGATTATGGCATTCTGGATTCTTCTTCTAGTATAGGCCTCTGGGTAGACCCCTCTGGTAGGATTGGCTTGACAGTTCCAACCAGAGCGTCAAACGTACCGTGGACGTTTCTTCTGGTATCTTCGGGAGTTTGGAAGAAGAGCCTTCTCCAACTCTGGGGATGGGGACTCTGCCCTTTCTCGCCTGTGCCTATGCCAAAGACGCCTTTAGAGCTCGAACAAGATCCGGGTCATCATACTCTTCTTCATTGATCTCCTCTGGCGATTCAGAGCTTGACTCCTTCTGTGGCGACTCCTCTACTGCTTTACCCTTGCCTTTCCCCTTAGGCTCAGGAGATTTGTCTTTTGAGAATAGGGCAGCAGCAGAGTCCACTATTTTTAGTGGTTTGGCAGAGGTTGTCTTCTTTGGTTCCTCTGTCTTCTTCTCCCCCTCATGACGATCATGGTCATCGCCTGCTTGATCGTCATGGATTTTAGTGGCCTCTGTCTTGCACGTAGTAACGGGAGCCTTCCTCAATCGCCTAAGAACTTTGGAAGCCGCCTTCTCCATTTTTTCTATGACCATCTCAGCATTTTAGAGATGCAGCGATAGATCTCATTCCTGAAGTTGTCACCTTCTTTAACGAGTTGCTTCGTGCAGTCTCTTATAGATTCGTTGCTTGCTCGGGCTTCCTTGAGAAGTTGGTCGGTGTATTTCYGCACGGTCTCTCCAAGGGCTTCAACCATTGCGTCTAGCTCTCTGCGAGTGGCTAGATGGTTAATGTTAGCCCTGGAGGATTTAGAATCAATGCCATAGGTGACCGCAGAGRAGAACATCCCTTTGATCTCATCCTTGAAGGCAGAATAATCGGTGTAGCCGGCGGAAATGAAGTCTGCAGCAAATTGGGCGTCAACCTCTGTTAATTCTGTCTTGAGCTTTTGGATTGAAGAAGGGTTGAGAGACAGGGCGCTGAAAGCTTYTGTGAGGTCGTCTTTGTTGAGGACAGAGCTCTGAAGGGCTGATACGGTCGCCTTGAGCTCAGAAGTTATGGAAGTCAACTCCTTCAGAGCCTCTGTTACAGGTGCAAGAGCCTCTATCGCTGGTTGGGAGGAGAACAAGCTTTTCAACTCATCCATCCTCTTGAATACCTCTGTGGCGAAGGTTTGTAACTCCTCCTTCGTCACATAAGTACTCAGGGAACCTAGATCACCAACACATGGTGACCTAGTAGCCTTGGAGTGTAAGGCGCCCTCAGTGACTGGTTTGACGTTGTCAGCTCAGGGACTTCCACCGGATCCTCGAACATCTCCAATTGGAGAGCTTACCAGTGTTCTGTCGATGTCATGCCTAGTAGGTTCAGGGCCTAACTTGGCAGAGGGATCGAGTGGAGACTTTGGGCGTTCTAGACTCGTAGTCTCTATGAATCTCTCGTATGCCACTGAAGCATAACTTGGTTGTTCACTCAAGTGTGGAGGGCCAACGGATACCTCTCTGGGTTGTGACGAGTCCTTGGGCGAATGGACTCTTATTTTAAAACCAGCATCCTTTTGAGAGGATGTTGGAGTAGATTGTGGTTCCCGGACTGTGCATTCGACAGAGGACAAAAGAATGTCCTCTGCAAGGTTTGCTGGTTTCGGGCTCAGCGTGTGCACGCTTTTTTCAATAGGGGTTCCCTCTAGAACAGGGTCCCTAGAAATGTGGGTTGCACTAAGAGGGGGGCTTGGATATGTGCCTTCGACATCTTTTTCGCCCTTATCTAACTCCAATTCTTCTTCTTCGTTGTCTAGAACGACTTCTGTCCCCAAATCTGACATGTCTATGGGCGCTTTAAACTCTTGTTGAATGTGGAAGATTACATCGTGTATTTGTTCTGTTGGGGACTCTACTTGAACAGTCTTGCGCAACCTTCTGTGCTTAGGAGCAGCCTCTGCTGGGCTTTCTTGGATTATAGCCTCTGTAACCTCAACCTCTGCGGGTTGGGCCTTCTTCGATTTCTTCTTTTTCGGCTTTTGCAGAGGACTACTTGGACCCTCTTCTTCTGCGGGTCTCTTCTTCCCTTTTTTTCTCAGAAGAGTCGACATCCTTCTGAGTCTTCTTTGTCTTGTTTTGTTTTTGTGGGGGACTTACTACCTTTGGTCTGTCCTCACTCAWCTCCCTAGCCTCTGCTGGCTCCTCCCTTCTTCCCTTAACCCTCATTTTTTGTACTCTCTCTCCTATAGGGATACCTATGTGTGGAGGGGTTTCAGGGACCGGCTCTGGCCTCCTGTATCTACGTCTATACGCTTTCCTATCTCCTCGGCTAAGGTATTTGAGCATGGCTTTTGATAGAGGCCTTGGGCTTCTGTACCCTAACTCATGCTCTGTAGGGTGGAACTCCTTCATTGGATACAGCCGCACATTTGGCTCTGCAGAGGGCAGCTTCTCTGCTATCATGTCGCCAAAGACCAAACCAAAGAACCTCTGTAGGATTAGATTTGGATGATTGAGGTCCTCTTTGGCTTTCTTTTGTGCCTTCACCTTTGATTTCTCACCCCTTTGAGTAGCACACCTCTTTTTGATTAAGCCCACCATATCCTCGAAGATGAGTTGTGCGTAATCAAGAGGCAGATTGAAGTAGATTCCATATACAATGGAAAGCATGGCATGTGAGGCATGGTCATGGCTGCCGACCTTCCCTGTTAGACAGCAATTAACTATCGAAAACAGAGTATTCCAAATTGGGGGAAGGCCTTTCCTTTGGAATTCAGTCCTTTTAATGATTTTTGTCTTAGCTGTGTAGGAGTGAATTCAAGGAATTCAATCAGTTCGGCATCTGTAGGTGATGGAGCGAAGGTATCCAAATTCAGATTTTCCAAGGAAGGTAGGTGCAGGGCTGTGCGCAGGGTGGTGACATTCAGTTCCATTGGAACAAGCGATTTGACAGTAGAGTGTGAAGCATAACCTACTATGCTTAATCCAGAATTGTCCAGGGTAGTAATATATGAGCTTAGCAAAAATTGGGTAATATATGTTTCAGGGGTAGGTTTAGTTGCTGAGAGAGCATAGTATAAAGGATGGTTGCGAAGGATTTCAAGAAGGGGATATGTGAATTTAGGAAAGCCAGATGGAGAGGGAGCGAAAAAGTAGTTGTTGGGTTTCTTTACTAGGACCACTCTCTCATATCGATTTTGGAAAAAAGATAGGGCATGAGAAGTGAGTGCCTGTGATTGATTTACTTCGTTGTCGCTTGAGTTATTCACAGATTGAACAAAGGCGGAAGAGCTTGAAGACATAGTTGCAGGTTTGGTCGGAAAGCTTGAGGTTCGTCGGAGTATAAGGAGTAATGTAAAGGTTTACGTTTTGGGGGGAAGGGGTATTTATAGTGAGGGACTTTGAATGGGAACCGTTTAATAGGTGAAAAGGCGTGATGAGTGGCTTTTTGGAAGGACAAATCAAAATATGAAACACGGTGTTGGGAAGACGCACGATTGATGACGTGCGCCCCCGTTTCTGACATGCGCGTGATATGTTTTAACCCTTATCCACAGAACCACACGCACCATATCAATAATAGAGAACTATAGAAGAGAGTTTTGTCAGAGGCCTAAGGGTAACAGAGCCTCTGTGATATGTGCGGGGCCTTCTAACATGTTACACCTTTATTTACCTAAACAGTTTGAGAATCCTCAGAGAGATGAGTACTTGCTCAGTTCAGACCCACAGAGCCTCTGTTAGAAGCACCAGAGGTTCTGATGAGTTGACCTTTGAGATCAAGATACTTCAAAAGTTTTGGCACCTTCTGATACTTCAAAAGTTTTGGCACCTTCCATGGCTCCCCCTCAAAACAAAAAACATTTAAAAATCCTAAGAAGAAGTATCAATAGAGAATCCGTTCAAAGAGCCTCTGAGAGTTATCACAGAGGATCTGTGAAAAGACTTCTGTGATGAAAAACATTTTGCTTCTTCAAAAGGTTTTATTCTTTTTAAGCACATACTCCCCATCAAACCTTGCAAGTCTCTACAAGATAATCCTATTAACTATGAAAACAAGTGAAGGTTAATCAAGAAATAAAACTTTATACAAAAAAAAGATTATTCAAAGAAAAACTTTATACAAAATTAAATAAACTATAAGACATACAACAGTTGAGATAACAGAACCTCCTTCTTGTTTTAGGCATGATGACAGAAGCTCTAGAGTGCCAGTCATATGTCTCGAGCATCCTGAGTCCACGACCCAAGTAGACACATGCTGCTGCTTCTGCATTTAGAGATCGTTTAATTTGGGTACCCACTTCCAATTGGGTCCCTTATCATTAGCCTGTTTAAAGTATGCCACAACATCCTTTGATTTGGTCTTATTGTTCTTGGAAGAAGAATTGCCAAGTTGTCTATTATTCACCCCAGATCCATGATTCGTGGGGTTAGAGACCAGACATGACGAATGGTGAATATGATTAGATAGAGCATGCATGATATCGAAACATCCACAAGATGTAACATTGCAAGAAGCTTTCTTGAATTTTTCATTAAAATCATCAAAGAGGGGTATAGAATTTTTATTTTTAGATTCTCTCTTTGGTTTTCCATCTTTTACAGAGACAGAAGCAATGTTAGATTTAGGCCATTTTCTCAATTGTTGCCAAGTGTAATTTGGTCTTTGAGTWGCAGAGGAATAGCATTGAGAGTTACTTTGTCTTTGACTTTCTTTCTTTCTTTTCTCAAGATCAATATCAGTTTCTACAACTTGTGTAGGTCTTTCTTCATGATCTGAGGCAAATTCATGCTTAGAAGTATCATTTTTAGAGAGCTCTGTGACAAAACCCTTTTACAGAGAGACTCATTTTTAGAAAGCTCTGGGAGATTAGAGTTAAAATTTGTAACTTCTGTGATGTGTTTTTGGAAAAAATTCAAGAGCCTCTGAGGATAATTTTCTCTCAAGAGGATGAAT